>NC_059436.1:37475178-37722678 GCF_021028975.2 Sphaerodactylus townsendi | reverse complement strand
TGTCAGCAGACACCGGCCGTTGTGCAGTTTGTAAATGTTTAAACTCTCACCGAAGCCCAGTAAAATCTAAAACCAAGCTGCTCATAAGTTCTGCTATTTCTCCCCTGGTTCCTATATAGAACTGTCTCGAAGCCAAGAGCCTGAAATGGCTTTCTGCATTTTTTTCCCCCCTCCATTCAGATGCAAATGGTACAGCTAAGATCAACTTCAGAGAACACAACCCTTTTTGCAAACAGCCTCTGGACAGCTAGACCTACATGGAATCCCTAAGCGAGGAAAGCTGAGGGAAGTCCAAGCAGAATCCCTGCATGTGGTCTGGTATAACTTTCCACTCACCTTGCTAACACTGGGTTGGCCCCAAAGAGCTATTCACAGGCAAGAGCCATTAGTGCCTCCCCATTTACAAGAGAGACAAAATGCCAACTATGAATGTTCTGAGCGGACCTCTGTGGGAAGGGGATTCCAGAGGTCTGGGGCCACAGTCAAGAAGACCTCGTCCCTGGATCATCAACTGGCTTACTTCAAGCAATGAGGAGAAATACCTCAGGTTCATATTGGAGTAGGCAATGCTTCACATAACCGGAGGCCTACAGCATTTAGAGCAAGGGTGTCCAACTCTGGCCCTCCAGATGTTCATGCAGTACGACTCCCATGGGCCCCTGCCAGCATACTGGCAGAGGCTGATGGGAATTGTAGTCCATGAACATCTGGAGGACCAGAGTTGGACACCCATGATTTACAGACTGTTTACAGCAGTGACAGACCATGGTCCCCCCAGTGTTGTTTTCTGGCAATTAGCAGCTTCTTCTCCCAATCTTCGATTCTCCAATCCAGTGGAACAGAAGATGGATGTCAGAAGACCCCAGGAACCATCACCCTGATCTTCAGGGAGTGTACCATTTGAAAATTACTTTCCCAACCTGAGTATGGCACTGGTCCCTAAGGTCAGCATTGTCTACTCAAATTGGCAGTGGCTTTCTGGGGCCCCAGGAAGAGGTCCTTCACATCACCTCCAACAGGAGATGCCAGATGAACCACATAAAGCAGATCTTCTACCACTGAGCCACAGAAGCCCTGAAAATCTGCTGCCTCACTCCCTCCAAGGGAAGGAGGTAAATGTACTTCAGAGATCCTCCTGTTTTAAGCAATTTTTTTCTCTCAAGGTGATGATATATCCCAGAACCTCCCAGCTCCATCTCTGCTGAAGTTCTACAGCTCAACATAATCTGAGGAGGAGGAAGAAGACAAAGATGATGAAGAAGACAAAGAGGAGGAGGAGTTTGGATTTATATCCCACCTTTCTCTTCTATAAGGAGACTCAAGGTGGCCTACAAACTCCTTTCCTTTCCTCTCCCCACAACAGACACCTTGCGAGGTAGGTGGGGCTGAGAGAGTTCCCAAGAACTGTGACTAGCCCAAGGTCACCCAGCAGGCATGTGGTGGAGTGCAGAAACATATCTAGTTCACCAGATAAGCCTCTGCCACTTGAGGAGTGGGGAATCAAACCCGATTCTCCAGATTAGAATCTACCTGCTGTTAACCACTACACCACGCTGGCTCCTAAGAGAACTTGGCAGCTTACTCCGTTACTTCCTCTCCCACCCCAGAGTAAACCATTAACCTTCCTATCAAGAGCTCTGTCCCGCAAATCACCGAGTCATCTGGAATCCTGCTCAACAATGAAGGATCAGAGGTTGGGGAGTGGGGGGGGGGGGGAGTCTTCATTGACATTCAGAAGCTGAGACTGAAATCCCAGGTCTCAGTAAGGAGGAGATTAAATGCAGATGACACATCTTTTGCGATCTGAGTGTGTTCAATTTCCCTAAGTATCTGTCACAGCCTGATAACATCCACACCAAAGGAGAGAGAGAGAGTTAAGTACAATTATGTCTGGTACTAGGGGAAAAAAAGAAAGAAATACACACACTTCACTAAATCCAGAAGTGACATTTTGCTTGAAGATGACAAATTGCTGGGAGACCTTTTGAGCGATTGTGAAGGAATCTCCCGTGGCACCTCAGGAAGGAATTCCAAGCGTGGCGGCTCACCAAAGTAAACAACAGAGGGAGGACCATGCTGTCTCTAGGGCCTAGTCTCCACACACAGCAGAGATAGCAGTGGTTGAATTGTCAGGTGATGAAGGGGACAAACAGTCAGACTGCAGGTGGAACACACCATTTTAATGTTATTCCCCCATGCCAACACCTCCCGCTGCCATCACTCAACTTTTGGTTTGGTTTTCCTGCCCCCCCCCCTTCCAAAATTACCTTGCAAGGGAAAATGACTTCAGTGCTGTGCCCTGTTGTACTAGTTTTTTGCTTGCATGGAGTTTCTCCATGGCCCCTTCTGCACACGCAAAATAATGCGTTTTCAAACCACTTTCACAACTGTTTGCAAGTGGATTTTGCCATTCCACACAGCTTCAAAGAGCACTGAAAGCAGTTTGAAAGTGCATTATTCTGCATGTGCGGAATGAGCCCATGTGAGGAAAATTTTAAAAAATGTAACCTGGCAACAGCAATATGAAGTCCATCCCACCACCTCAGGACTTCACCACCTCATTGGTAGGAATCACCCACTACCAAGATGTCCTCCACCTTCCATGAGAAAGCTTTGCTGCTGAAGTTGAAGAAGGCAGCTACAAGAGAACATTGGTTCAAAAATTATCACTACTAAAATATAGATGGATATAACTAACAATGTGACCAACAATGTGGGCCAAGGCAATTATGGATACCTCGTTTTTGGCTTCTTTAAATTCTCTCAGCTGCACTGCTTGAGGAGGAAACTCCACCCTATCTTGGATGGTTTCTGAAGGTAAAAATCCAGTCACAGCCAAGAGTTTGGAGCAGAAGCCTCTACAGGAAATGTCACCAATATTCCCAAAACTCTTTCAGCAACCATCAAGGTTCCTCAGAGGTTTTGTTTACAGAGGTATCTGAAATTTTAATCTCCAACTGGGACTAAAAGTGAACTCAAAATCCTGTTGCAAGAATACCAGTATTCTGCCCCAAAGGTTCATTGTGCTAAAGGCTGTGATGAATTGTTCAGAGAACAGCATTCTGGAAAGGAATCAAAAAAGTGATCATTGCTTATCTTTGATTGGTCTGAGGCATTTGAAAGACCAGCTATCGCCACACAAACCTACCCCTGCCATTAAAAATCAGCACCAGAGTCCCTTCTCAGTGTACTTCCATCTGCTGAAGTAACATGGTTACTGTGGTGGCACCTGGACTGTAGAATGCAGTGGCACCTGGACTTCTCTTGGTTAGTAGTCTGCTCAAGTTCAGGTACTGGGGGAAAGGGGATGACGACAGTCAGCTCAAAAGCTTTGTTGATTTTTTCCCTCAGCTGAGCTTTGGTCCCAATCTTCTAATCTGCTTTTTATTGTTGTTTTCAAATGATATTTTGTTGACATTCATATGCAGGGCACTGGTTAAAAATTTTCATTAGAGCGTAATGTTTCAAAAATGCTGTGAGTTGGTTCAAGTATTTTTTTAAATGGAGAGGTCTGGTCTTCACTGAAGAAGGGTTTTTTGGGGGGAGGGGGCAAAGGAAGAGGCCCAGAGGCCCACAAACAAATAAAGAATATAGCGGGAGTGGAATGAGTGACACTGGAACTCAAGGAACATCAAATGAAGTGGATTTTCAGAAAACTCATGGCAAAAAAGGAATTGGGGTGCTGTGTGGTTTCCGGGCTGTATGGCCGTGTTCTAGCAGCATTCTCTCCTGACGTTTCGCCTGCATCTGTGGCTGGCATCTTCAGAGGATCTTCAGATGCCAGCCACAGATGCAGGAGAAATGTCAGAAGAGAATGCTGCTAGAACACGGCCATACAGCCCGGAAACCACACAGCACCCAAGTGATTCCGGCCGTGAAAGCCTTCGACAATATAAAAAAGGAATTAGAATAGAATAGAATAGAATAGAATCTTTATTGGCCAAGTGTGATTGGACACACAAGGAATTTGTCTCCGGTGCATATGCTCTCAGTGTACATAAAAGAAAATACATTTGTCAAGAATCATAAGGTACAGCACTTAATGATTGTCATATAGGTCTAGTAAGCAATCAGGAAACAATCAATAGTAATAAAAACATAAAATGTAAAATCATAAAATAAAATGAAATGTCAGCACAGGCTATAGTCATACAGTCATAATTGGGAGGAGATGGGTAATAGGAATGATGAAAAAAGTAGTGCAGTAATTATATAATAAATATATAATAAATAGTTTGACATTATCGAGGGAATTATTTGTTTAACAGAGTGATGGCATTCGGGAAAAAACTGTTCTTATGTCTAGTTGTCTTGGTGTGCAGTGCTCTGTAGCGACGTTTAGAGGGTAAGAGTTGAAACAGTTTATGTCCAGGATGCGAGGGGTCAGTAAATATTTTCTTTGCATCTCTAAAACTTTGCATTACTTCTTTGCATCTCTAAAACCAAGTCCGGTAGCACCATAGAAACTAGTAAGATTTGGGGGGTATTCGCTTTCAAGAGTGAAAGATCCTTTTGTTGGTCTCTAAGGTGCTAGTGGGCTTGAATCTAGATGCTCTGCTGCAGACCAACCCGGTGCCCTCTGAATCAAACTTCTTTCCTTAATATGTTGCTAACTTATGGAATCCATGGTCACAAGATAGGGTGACAGCTAGTAGCTCAGAAGGCTTTTAAAAGAAGATTGAATTTGTTCACACTCATGCATTTTGGACTTAAAGGATTACAAGCTTCCCTCTCAAAACCATGAATTCTGCTCCAATGTGCACGGCACAAGCATGGGGAAAAGCTCAGTTCTGCTGAAAGAGGTATCAGGAATTGTCCTGAACTACTTCCCCTAGGATTGGGGCATGGGGCAGGAGATCTGCATAAAGTATGCAATGATCGAGTGTTCCAGCGGTCTGAGACACAACAAGCAACTCTTATCTACTCAAATGTCACTTCACAGGACAGGCAGGAAAAGAGACCAACAGAAAAGCTGAGAGGGGTCGGAAACACACTACCATACATACTTGAGTATGTATCCCCCCTGACCCTGCTTATTCCAATTGAACAAGGACACATGGCCAATTATTTACAGTGGATCACCAACCCTAAATTAAGAAGAGCTTTAACACTGGCCAGATTCAATCTAATGCCTTCTATGCTGCTCTATGGCAGATATCAACAAATTGATAAACAGAGGAGGCTATGTCCATGCAATATGGGTCAGGTGGAGACACTCGATCATACCCTCTTTCATTGTGTAAGGTTTGCAAAAATCAGAATGTCACAATCTGCACTTATCCCATTTCTGTATAACAATCTAACTGATGCTCTTAAGATACCTATGCTTTTGAACAACATGGATCCCACAGTGTGTGAGAATGTAGCAAAATTTCTGCTAACAATAATAGACGTAAGTCTAGATGAATACCAACATACTTGAGTATAAGCGAATCCGAATATAAGCCAAGGCACCTAATTTTACCACAAAAAACTGGGAAAACTTATTGACTCGAGTATAAGCCTAGGGTAGGAAATGCAGCAGCTACTGGTAAATTTCAAAAATAAAAATAGATACCAATAAAATTACATTAATTTAGGTACCAGCACACAGAAGCGGGCAGGTTCTTGCCCAGTATGGCACGGACAACACAGAGGCTGCCAGCATGCAGGAGAAAAGAAGAGCGGTGATATCAGCAGTCATTGGACCACCCACAGGGGCTGCAGGTGCCCACAGATGAGTGGGAGAGACCAGAGAACACCCACAATGCACCAGAGAACAGGTAAGTGGGACCCTTTCGCACAATAAGCCAAGGGGGGCTTTTTCAGCATAAAAAAGGTGCTGAAAAAAATCAGCTTATACACAAGTATATACGGTACTTGTTTGGGGACTTTGCTCCCCACCAAACTACCAACCTTTAAGAACAGCAGTAAAGAAAAAAGCAATCTTAATACAAAGTTACTAGTCATCGTGACATCAGCTGCCGAAAGACCAGTCCTCACTTCCTGTTATGCACCTGCTCAAAGCATTCTGAGTGCAGAAGAGCAACCTGGCATTCATGGCAGATTTCGAGAAGTTCTGCCATTAGCAATTAAATACACAAAGAAACCATCTCCCTAGTAAATATGGAAAAGCCGAACAGGCACACCTCGAGAGACCCAGGCTGCAATGGGCAAAAGAGAATTAGAGCAGAAAAGCTTACCTGGGGAGGTTAGCAGCTGGTGTCGTAGCTGGAGCTTGCGGAGAAGGCGTGGTGGGCTGTGATGCTTCATGATTTCGTGGGACCTTGCCCATTCTGTACCAGATGATCATGTTGTTGAGTTCCCTTTGCAACACACAGAGAAACCATTAGCCCTGTAGTTCAGGTACAATATTCACAATTAGCATCTCACTCCTGGTTTTATGGAACTCACAGGCCGCAAGACGTGACAGCAAGGGGCTGAGATAGCTTTTTTAAAAAATGAGTATATACTTTGCTGGAAAGTCAGTTTGATCAGTGGCCTTGACAATCAAAAACCAAACTGATCAATAGATGTGTGGGAGGTTTCTAGGAGACTCTACCTGGCTGGATTTGGAACTAGCAGACAAACCTCCAGTCTAAGAGGAAACAGGTCTGCTCTCCATGAGATTCCTATGGTTCAAAAGAGGGAGAGCAAATATTCTCTATTTTACACTGGTTTATTTTTTTAGTCAATGGTTTTTGCTGTCTTTTTTTGCCATTGGTTTTGCAGGTTCATCTGTATCATTTATACATGTCGTATGGGTTTTGTACACAATTTGAACAATATTTATATATAACCTGTACTTCAACTGTATGTATAATGTACAATGCCGATACACACAAATTGCACTAAAAATATAAGGAGAGATAAGATGGCACCCAAAAACTTGCTGTTTCACATCAGAGAGAGAGCGCAAAATTAAAATGGGGGAATTATTTATAATGGCAGTGTGAGAAGCTTGAACCCTCCTATGTAAACAGCACAGACGACAGAGTGATGTGTGCCTGTAAACACCTGTGGTCTGGCGAAGCACTTTGTCAGTAGATAGCAATAAATAGAACTGCACTGGTGACTGCGTGTCTGTCAGTTCTTGTCTACATTGCATCCTGCAAGGTGGTCTACTCCGAGTAAATCCGCTGCTTCAACAAACACTGCCTCTCTATCATAGAATCATAGAAGTGAAAAGGGCCAACAGGCCATTCAATCCATTGCTCAAAGCAGGATCTGGCCTTCAGCACCCTTACCAAGGGTTTGTCCAGCCACTGATTGAAGATCGCCAGCGATGGGGAGTTCACCTCCTCTCCTGGCAGCCAATTCTATTGCTGAACAACTCCTGCTGTATCTAAGCAATGCTAAAGCTGATCTTTAGTTTAACCCTTAGTTTAAAAGAAAGAAGAGACGGGTCCTTACCCTATGAATGTATACTGGGAAGGAGCCTGCTTGCCCCGGCCCAGGATTCGGATATCACAAATAGCAGCTTCTGTGGAATCCCGAGGAATGAACTTAATGCAAAGCCTCTTCTTTCGGAAAGCTGTTTCCTCTGTAGGGAGTACAGTGAAAGACAGGCCACCATTCATTCTCTCTTCCAAAAAAAAAAAAGAATCACTTTCTGGCCTCTGGCCCTCTTCCCATAACTGGAATAGAACCTAAATTATACTTTTGTGTACATCCATCCGTTACTCCTTTCCCTTTCATTTGATGAACGCACTAATAATGTAAGACAGGAACAATGGGTCTTCCCAGCATGAAAACATCTCCAGCTCGACTAGAGTTTTTTAGACTTGCTACCACTAAAGGAAGAACTATGGCCGCTCCGCTTCTACTTCAACTTTTGGGGGAGCTGTATGTTTTAGGTGAACAATGCAAGTTGGTGCTTGTAAGACAGAGTTGTTTGTCAAGCTTATGGTTGAAGACAGCAACGGGGTCTAACCAGCCAGCCAGCCTCCCTTTCCCATTCCCCTTCCTTTACGTTTTCCCTCATAGTGTTATTGTATGAGTGGAATGTTATGGGGGACTATAGTTAATTTTGATATGTTTGTTTTCTCTTGGTTGATATCATGGCACTGTGATGCCTATGAGATGTTGTTAATCTACTGCACAGGTGTCAAACTCGTGGCCCTCCAGATGTTATGGACTACAGTTCCCATCATCTCCTGCCAGCATGATGCTGGCAGGGGATGATGGGAACTGTAGTCCATAACATCTGGAGGGCCGCAAGTTTGACACCTATGATCTACTGTCTTAATGTTCTGGACAGTGACGAAGGGAGGGGGAACTGTGCTGGGGCATGAACTGTCCGTGCACATCCTCCCCACCTCGAAACGCCCCCGACACGCCCCGCCTCCCCACATGACTGCAATGGCGGTGCCTGGGACAAGCTGCCCCAGATGTCCCTATTGCAGTTACACGCCTGGTTCTGGCCTATCCTGTGGTTTATGCATTATTTTATGATTTCATCTAATTAACTGTTGTGAGCCACCCTAAACCTGTAAGGGGAAGGGAGGCCTATAAATCAAATAAATCAAATCAACATCTGGGCTGGCCTGCAAACCTGGAAGAAAAAGACAAACTGGAGTTTTCTTTTGGGTCCACCCCAACCTACTTCTGGGCTCTATTAGTCTTGGCTCTGCTGTCCAGAGGCATCCATGCCCCACTCTTGGCTCTGCCTCCTATGATCGACCCCACAGATTCTCTCACGGGCCCTGCCCGAAGACCAGAATTTTTCATTTAAACAGTTAGTGGGACTGTTTCTTTATATGTGACTGATACATTCTGTTTTGTTTCTGTAAATTATCCTATGTACTGACAGCATTAAAGAATTTATTTTTACCAACAGTGAACAGCAGAGGCAACATTATTCCCAACCACCCAGTGCTACAAACCTGACAGCAGCCAAAGCTTGAAAGAGCAACTCACGTGTGTCCATGGTCTCTTGGATGGGGATGAAACCCACCGGCAGCGTGTCCTTGATGTCAATGAGCTTCATATCAACCAAGACATTGCCCAGGTGACTCTTCAGAGAAAGAAAAGAAGAGCCAAGTCATCCTCAAAGTGGTGGAAAAACCAGCAAAATCACAGCGACAACTCCAGACTACAAGTGAACGTGAAGCGTCAGCCAATACAAAGGTGGGTTTTTTATAAATGCACACAGCTGAGCGTAAATGGGAGGACTTAGAGCCAATTTGGATGAGCTCCATCAACAGATCTCCATTCCCAACTTCAGTTGAGACCCTGTTCAGGTGCTGAGTGGAGGATGGGAATTAACTGTTGGAGAAGTGCAATGGTGCAGATAGTCAGTGCAATGGTGCAAATATTCAGCTCTTCAAGGGGGCAGCAGACATGTATAATTTCCCTCTTTTCTGCCTGCTAAGCTGCTTTCTTGTTTGTTTGCTTGTTTGTTTGTTTCCTTGTGCAAATCTTGGGCTTCATTTCTGCTTCTTCTCTCAAGAAGAAAGAAAGAGGAGGAGGAGGAGGAAGAAGGAGGAGGAGGAGGAAGCAGGAGGAGGAGGAGGAGTTTGGATGTATACCCCACCTTTCTCTCCTGTAAGGAGACTCAAGGTGGCTTCCAAGCTCTTTCCCTTCCTCTCCCCAAAACAGACACCTTGTGAGGTAGGTGGGGCTGAGAGAGTTCCAAAGAACTGTGACTGGCCCAAGGTCACCCAGCAGAAATGTAGCAGTGCGGAAACGCATCTGGTTAACCAGATAATCCTCTGCCACTCAGGTGGAGGAGTGGGGAATCAAACCCAATTCTCCAGATTAGAATCCACCCGCTCTTAACCACTACACCACGCTGGCTGACTTTCTGCCATCTTCATATAAGGTTGCCAACTCTGGCTTGGGAAATCCCTGGAGATTTGGGGTTGTGTCTGGGGAGGGTAAACTTTAGGGACAGGAGAGAACTTAGCAGGGATGTGATGCCATGGAGCCCACTTTCTGAAGCTGCCACTTCCTTCAAGGGAATTGATTCCATAGTCTGGAAATCAGTAGTAATTGCAGGATCACTCCAGACCCCATCTTGAGATTTGTAACCCTACAGCAGGGGTAGGGAACCTGCGGCTCTCCAGATGTTCAGGAACTGCAATTCCCATCAGCCTCTGTCAGCATGGCCAATTGGCCATGCTGGTTGGGGCTGATGGGAATTGTAGTTCCTGAACATCTGGAGAGCCGCAGGTTCCCTACCCCTGCCCTACAGAGTCACAGTGCCTTACCTTCTCTCTAACTAATAGTGCAACTCCACCAGAATAAATAAAAGTTTCCGTGTTCCCTTTCACTGCAAAAGAACTGCAGCGCAAACAAAGACAAATCTCAGTTCTTCCCTTGACCCTTCCCCCAATATAAATTGACCCCGAGAGTGCCACTTGCCCCAGCAAGGAATGCTTGTATGTTCTGCATATCAGAACAAACATCACTGCCGGACAGCTAATTTACACTGGGAAAAGGAGACAAAGGAAGTTTTGTCGAAGGCTTTCACGGCCGGATTCAACTGGTTCTGGTGGGTTTTCCGGGCTGTGTGGCCGTGGTCTGGTGGATCTTGTTCCTAACGTTTTGTCTGCATCTGTGGCTGGCATCTTCAGAAGTGTATCACAGAGGGAAGTCTACTGTGCGTGTGCAGACTGCAGTCTCCCATGACTGAATTTTCTGCCACTGTCAGAACAGAACAGAACAAAAAGCCCACACAGAAAACTGGCAAGTCAGGTGAAAGGCTTTTGCCTAGCCTCTCTTCTTTGGCATGCCAGTGACCAGATGAATATTTATAAGCCCATATTACCCTCTTGATTCCTCTATGAGAAAGCTAGATATCTCCCACTGGAATTGTTCCTAAGCGCTATTGGTCTTCAAGAACCAAGAGAAAAATTGACATTTGAATTTTTAAAAGGACACACTCCCTTGTTTAATCAAATCAACTACAAGCTCTCTTTTCCTAGCCAAAAGGAGAACACGTTTGCATCTCAGATGTCTGGTTGCTGAAATGAAAAACTGCATCGGTTCAAAAGCTGGTGATTTTGGCTGATCTGAAAAATTACCTTCCAAGCTGCTACAACTGAGGTGTGCAGTTATCGTGAGATCTAGGGGTATGGGGGTATGTGTGTGTGTGGGGGGGGGGGGGTTGCATGCACTGCTTCCCAAATTGGTAAATCCTAAAAAATGTCCTGTGTAAAAACTTCTAAAAATGCTCGCTGAAATCCACTCCTCACTACATCTCTGTTGTTCACTCTCCAGCCGCTTGATTAATAAGAGAAGACATTAGTTTGGATTCCACATACAGTTTCTTGTTCCAACTGGCATGCAGGAGTTACTTCTCTTTTTTGGGGGGGAACTTTTCTCTATTTTGGATCGAACAGCTAACATATTTAGAGCTAATTAGCCAAATTTATTACATGTCTCTTTTCTGTCCAGATAAAGCTCTTCTACGAATCGGTTGGTTTGTATAAAGCATAGTGCACCGTTGCTAACTTAGACTACAGAGGCTCCATATGCCACCCATTTTAAGGAGAAGTAATTAATTTTACTACTTTTCAAACCTAGTTCAATATTGTATTTTTTGGCAGGCAGGAGATCTTCAACATCTGTGGCAGAGAAAGGTCTTTCCCAATACCCAAGATCTTTCAGCTGAAGGCTCCGGTAATTGAACCTGGCATGGCACATGCGTGGCTTCTGCTTTATGGATACTGCCTAAGTACAGGGGAAGTACATTCAAACACAAACACAAAAGTGCACCCCCTGAGAGTGTGGGAACAGTCACGTTAAGGAAGTTATGCAGAAAAGATTGCCGGGATGCTGGACAGGTGATGCATCACTTCCACCCCTAGCATGAGGCACGCACCGCAGGGAGGCTCAACTCATCCTGCAGCCCATCTGGCAGCAGCTGTGGAAGCCACTGACTGATTGTCAATGCCACCAGACAAGGGCCTTGCCCAATTTCCTAAAAAACAGGGCAGGTGCCACAGTGGGGAGCCGTGCTCAGAAGAGCCACAGGTGACTGGTCAAAGAGCCATATGAGGCTCCTGTGCCACTGAATATCACTGCTCTAAGCATCATACCACATTGGCCAGCAAAACTGCAAATGTATTCAGTACTTGAGAGAGCGCTGCCAACTGCTGTAGCCTATGCTACTTTAGAACATGTTCCTTAAATGTTTGCTTTATTAGAGGTAGGAAAAAATAGAAGATGAAATTGAAAAACAAATGTTGTAATAAAGGGCATAAAGTATTATTTGGACTGCTCCGCAGAGTCACAACACAGGGACGTCTTGGGATACTTGGATGTCAAGCAGAGCTTTGTAATATTGAAAACCATGAACTGTTCAAAAATGTATTATCAAGCACATTGTATTATATTAATTGCTGCCAACATTACTCCCTTTTAAACAATAAACACATCCCTGAAATTTTGTTTTGTGCTTACGGCATACATCACAACTACCGTTGTGTCTAATTCTGAATCTAGCCATAGAGTGTGGATCAAAAAAATCCACACAGGGCATTGTGGTGATAAAATGAGGGGAGTCGCATAAGCCAGTCTGAGCTCTTTAGAAGGAACAATGAAATAAAAGTAGATAGAGAGGCAGAGATCATATCCAGAGCTGGCTGTGCTACCTCCAGGGACCCTTCCCCAGCTTGGTGTTCCTTCCCAAATGGGGAGGCTACCCCCGGGAGGCGAGTGGATGCTAACCCCCTCCCCACCCACCTCAAATTAGCAGGTATGCCTGCCTATTTATTACTTACGTTAGAGAATTCCTATCCATTTTTCTGTTTTAAAAAAACCCAAAACCAAAATGGCAATATGCACAGCTGCACAAGATGAGCACAGATGAAACATGTACAACAATAAAACTAATTAATAAACAAGCAATAATCATAAAACAACTATTAAAAACAGCAGGCGACACGAGACTAGAACAGTTGTCAATAAAGTCTCAAGACCAACAGTTTATTAGCAGGAATTGAAAAAAACAAAACAATCCTAGAACAAATTAAAACCGCCAGTGAGAAACAGGACGGGAGGCAGAAGTCATTTAAACGATCTTTGAAATAAACAAACAAAAACAACCACAGAACAGTCTTCACCAGCTACTAGAAGGCTAAAAGCAAGAATGTCACGGGAGTTTTCTAGGTCATTTCCACACTGGCCACTACTCTGGGTACTGGTACTGCATACTGTCCACAAAGAAGCAACAGAAGTACCCAAGCACCCTGGGACATTTAGCAAGCCCATCTAACATCTCGCAAGTACAATACATGAAAGAAACAACAGACAGGGAATTTTTCGTGTGCAGGGTGGGGACAGGGGAGAAGAGCATTCAATCATGCCAGCCCCCACAACTGTCTGAAGCAGCACAGCCTGGTTCTGTGAGGCCTAGGCTGGAGAGACCAACAGGTGCATGTATTGCATTTTTCACCAGCAGAAGTAAATTGAGGGCAGAACATTTTGTGCCAGCGTTTCTGAGTTACCACTGATCTGCAACAATTAGAGTCAGAAAGAAACACACTGCTTTCAATGAGTGGCTGCTTTTCATTTAAAGGCACCAAAGAAAGCAGCCCCCTAAGTCAAGCTGGAATAAAATTAAATGGTCTTGTGGCACCTAAAAAACGGATGTTTCCAAGGCATAGAACCCACCACATCAAATGCTTGAAGTGTCTCCTCAACTGACAGACATAGATAAGTACACACACGGCTTCCCAACAGTTTTCAAGCAATGTCTGCTCTACCCACAATGCAACAGGTATTTATATAGTAGTTGTATTTTACTAACAGAAATGTTGCTTATTTGATTAATAGGAACATTCCAGGCAAAAATCTAAGCCACTTACATTCTCTTTAGAAAACGTCCGTGTAAAGCACAGATATCGGGTGACCTTGGATTTAAAGAGGCCATCTTTCCAGAGGTCGGCGTCCAACCCGTCCGCCGTTTGTGAAACCTGGGGGGAAAACACAAGGGAGGTACAGAAGGACAGGTGAGCCACATTGAAGCAAATACACAGACACTGAATCCCCTAACTGCTGTTGGTCTGGGGTTCTCCTGACAGAGAGAGTCTATGGGAAAAGGAGGAAGCTCAAATACAAGAAAGTTGAATCTAAAAACACCATCACCAGAGAACCATTTGATTAAAGAGGTTCTAGTGTTCAGCACTGTAAATAGGAAGCCATAACTTGAGTCACTGCTTTTTGGCTAAGTGTTTTGTTTTACAAAGAAATAGGTAAGGACACAAAATTCCACTTTCAACAGAGCATGTGTCTGGAATTCTAAAATCCCCTAGAGCAGGGATCTGCAACCTGCGGCTCTCCAGATGTCCATGGACTACAAATCCCATCAGCCCCTGCCAGCATGCCCAATTGGCCATGCTGGCAGGGGCTGATGGGAATTGTAGTCCATGAACATCTGGAGAGCCGCAGGTTGCAGACCCCTGCCCTAGAGCATTTCGGGATCCAGTAGGAGTCATAAGCCTTCATGGAACAACCATTTTAACTGGGCCCCTCGTCTATGCAATAGTGGAGCCATAGTGGTAACCTGAGTTTTGAGAAGTCAAAGATCAGACTATGGCTCATGGTGAATCTCCAGCCCTGAAATCAAACCTTCCCTCAAAGACTCACTACAAAAGATTAGGTCCAAGGTGTGGCCTTTTTCATGTGTTGGATCAGTGACAGTTTGGGAGAGATCCAAGGCAGACAAAGAAGCTATAAAATCCTGGGCTGGCCCAATGGTGTCCTCAGCATGAATGTTGAAGTCCCCCAGAACAATGAACCTTAGTGTCTCCAGCACTTACATCTACTTCGGCCAATTCTCAGGAGATGCCCACTGGAGAATTAGGCAGCTGGTAAACCAGCAGAATAACTAAGGCCGTTTCTGCACGGCCCTTTAATGGCGCCCTGGGGACGGGATAAACGCCGTCCCCAGGGAGCCATTCGCACAGGCGGCGCTCCCCCTCCCCCAGGGCGGCGTCAGGCCGCCCTGAAAAACAACCCTTTAAAGGGTTGTTTTTCCCCCGACAGCGTGTTCCCGGCGGCGCGGTGTGAACAGCACCGCCGGGAACACGCTGTTTCCCTTCCTCGGTCCCACTTCCACCTTGTCCCCGTCGTTGCCAGGTCTGCTGGTCATCGGTTCCGGGCCCACGCCATCCTCACGACCCTGGAGGTTGGAGGGCAGGCGTGGAAGCATGGGCTTCAAACGGCTTTCAGCAGGGCAGACGACGGGGACAAGGTGAGTGGGACAGGGAAGGGGGAAGAGGTGGCTCCATGCGGAGCCGCCTGCCGTCTGCCGGCCTCTCTGGAGGCCGCCCGCATGCTTGCATGCGAACGGCCTCCGCCTCCACGCCGGCAAAATTCTTGCCGGCGTGGAGGCGCCTCGACGGCCGTGCGGAAACAGCCTAAGCTATCCTTAATCCCTAATGTAAGGAGCACACAGTCAATGCCAATGGTGGTTTGCTTTGGAAGTCTGTGGAAGGTGAAGTACCCACAGAGGATAATGGTGCCGCCTCCTGCATGGCCAACTGTGTGTGGTTGACGGAGGATTGCATAATCAGGTGGTGTTAGTTGGGACAAACACACCATGTTGTTTTCGTGCAGCCATGTCTCTGTAACACAGGTCAGGTCAATTTCCCTTCCCTGCAACATCTCATGCAGTTGTGCAGTTTTATGACTTGCTGATCTGGTATTACGTAGTCTTAATGTACAGGTGTACACATCAACACTTGGCAGGGCAAGAAGGTTAGATAAGCAGTGAGCATTCTTACCACATACTGGGCTTCATTGATACATTCCACCCCCATATCTACTAGTTCTCAACTGCAGTGAAGTATTCATCAGATATCTTCCTACAGGTAAAGACTGCCCCACAAAACAATAACAAACTGCCCAATGGTCATCATCCAGTGAATGCACAGAAGCTGTTTCAACAGGCCAGAGGTCCAGTGATGGGGTGCTAATATCAGAGTTGCCCAACAGGTTTAGCTCTATGTCAGTATCCTTATACAACTGGTGACACTCTTTCCAGTAGTAGTGAACCTACGTGGAATCATGGTGGCCAAGAGCCACCACCCAAGAGCCACAGGTGAGACCTTGCCTTTAAAAAGCACTGTAGGTCCCAAATTCCTTTCAAGATTCAAGGTGGTTAATGAAATAGCAAAAGCAGGAGCAGTAGTTAAGCGTTTCTAATTAGAAGAGTTTGGATTTATATCCCCCCTTTCTCTCCTGTAGGAGACTCAAAGGGGCTTACAATCTCCTTGCCCTTCCCCCCTCACAACAAACACCCTGTGAGGTAGGTGGGGCTGAGAGAGCTCCGAGAAGCTGTGACTAACCCAAGGTCACCCAGCTGGCGTGTGTGGGAGTGTACAGGCTAATCTGAATTCCCCAGATAAGCCTCCACAGCTCAGGCGGCAGAGCGGGGAATCAAACCTGGTTCCTCCAGATTAGATACATGAGCACTTAACCTCCTACGCCACTGCCACTGCTACGCCAATTAGCATTGTCCAACAAGTCCTGTTCTACGTTGGAGCTGCTCTTGGTTCCAAGACACATGGCAGCTGCAGCTTTCCCTCTCAGTACACTGAGACCTCAAGCAAAATTGAGTTTAAGGAAGGCATTTTTATAAAGGCAGTAGAGCTATATTGTAATTCAATAATTCAGGAAGTTGCTTTAATAAAGGAAAAGGGACTGCAAAATGTACTATCTATCTATCTATCTATCTATCTATCTATCTATCTATCTATCTATCTATCTATCTATCTATCTATCTATCTATCTATCTATCTATCTATCTATCTATCTATCTATCTATCTATCTATCTATCTATCTATCTATCTATCTATCTATCTATCTATCTATCTATCTATCTATCTATCTATCTTTTTATACCGCCCTATCCCCAGGGGGCTACTATATACTATCTGTTGCTGTATTATCCTACTACATGATTTCTGCACTATTTAACGTCATGTTAATATTTATGCTTTGGTTCAGATTTCTGCAATCCCAATCCTATTAATATATTATCGAAGGCTTTCATGGCTGGATTCAACTGGTTGTGGTGGGTTTTCCAGGCTGTGTGGCCGTGGTCTGGTGGATCTTGTTTCTAACGTTTCGCCTGCATCTGTGGCTGGCATCTTCAGAGGGAAGTCTGTTACATACTGTGTCTGATGAGAAGGGAATGTTTTAGTGGGGTAATGCCAGCCACAGATGCAGGCGAAACATTAGGATCCACCAGACCACGGCCACACATCCCGGAAAACCCACCACAACCAATCCTATTACATCGCTAATCAGATGTCTCATCCTGTCGATTACATTGACACACTGGGAAATCTACCTTGAGTCTCAATGAGAAAGGAAAATGTAACATAAGTAAGATAGCTAGCATCCCTCTTTCTTTCAGTGCCATCCTGAACAGAGTTCTACTTTTTACTTCAATGGATTTCAAAAGGTGCCACTGTGCTTTGGTGGCATTGTTAGTCTTCGATTCCTTCCCAATATGGGATCATAATTCTGACCAGCCTTGTAGGGCTGTGTACGTGATAACAATTCTGATAGGGCTGTTGTAACGATTACTGCAGGATATGTGGGAAATGCTTTTACCAAGCGCACATTCCTTTCAGTGATACATTTTATTATGACTATCGTTTTGCCTGCTCAGCCAAAGTTGCCCTTTCTAAGCTAGAAAGCATAACGCCCACAGAAAACAGACAAAACTAGCCATCAGCCAGAGACTTCAAAGACATGGAGATTCCAGCAAGCCTCTTCAAATCCATAAGTGATGTATCACCTCTAAAAAGAATCCACATCCACACATCACAGCTATTTTTAGCCTTTCTCCTTTTGCACTTTTAAAAAGAAAATCCTCTTATGAAAGTCACAATGGAATGATCAATGCAAGGGTCTAGGCCTGAAACAGAATATCATTTCTGGCATATGTCCTCAAGATGTTATTGGCGCTACCATCAGAAAGGAACTTTAAAAACAAAATACACAGAACAAAAACCAATTTTACACAGCTAGGTTCTTGAATTAAAGATGAAACTTATCTTTTCAGATCATGTTCCTGCAGCATCAGGAAATTCAAGGAAAGTGCGTGGGGTGGTATTTTTATTTTTATTTTTTTTAATCTTGCCTTTACCAGTTAGTGCACGGCCACTGACAAATAAGATCACAAGAGCAGCACCCAGGTAAAATCATACAATCACCCACAAATCCAAATGAAGCATCAGAAAACCAAAGACAAAAGCAAAAACACCCAGCAGAACTAATTTTTTCGTATTACAAACGACCCAACCCAATTTGAAGGCCCAAGATTGCTAGAGACTTATAAGCCTTCTTGTGGTGAGAACCACAAGAGACTTGTAAGCCTTCTTGTGGTGAGAACCACAAAGGATTGCGAAGAGTTCCAAGCGGACCTTGATAAATTAGGTGAGTGGGCTAAGAAATGGCAAATGCAGTTCAATGTAGCAAAATGCAAAGTGATGCACATAGGGGCAAAAAATCCAAACTTCATATACATGCTACAAGGGTCAGTGCTATCAGTCACAGACCAGGAAAGGGATTTGGGCATCTTTGTTGATAGTTCCATGGGAATGTCAACTCAATGCATGGCAGCTGTGAAAAAGGCAAATTCTATGCTGGGGATAATTAGGAAAGGAGTTGATAATAAAACTGCAAGGATTGTCATGCCCTTATATAAAGCCATGGATGCAGATGCAAGACACTGGCATTACTGTGTTCAATTCTGGTCGCCACATCTCAAAAAGGATATCGAAGAGATAGAAAAAGTGCAGAGAAGGGCAACAAGGATGATTGAAGGACTGGAGCACCTTCCTTATGAGGGAGAGGCTTGCAGCGTTTGGGACTCTTTAGTTTGGAAGGGAAGCGTCTGAGGGGGGGATAACATGGATTGAAGTCTATAAAATTATGCATGGGGTAGAAAATGTTGACAGAGAGAGAATTTTTCTCTCTTTCTCACAACTCTACTAGAACCAGGGGGGGGCATTCATTGCCAGAAAATGCTGGGGGGGGAAGAATTAGGACTAATAAAAGGAAAACACTTCTACACTTCTTCACATGGCAACGTGTGCAGTTGGATTATGTTGGAATATGCTGCCACAGGGAGGGTGGTGTGATGTCCACACTAACCTGGATGGCTTTAAAAAGGCCTTGGACAGATTTATGGAGGAGAAGTCGATCTATGGCTACCAACCTTGATCCTCCTTGATCTCAGATTGCAAATGCCTTAGCAGACCAGGTGCTCAGGAGCAGCAGCAGCAGCAGAAGGTCATTGCTTTCACATCCTGCATGTGAGCTCCCAAAGGCACCTGGTGGGCCACTGTGAGTAGCAGAGTGCTGGACTAGATGGACTCTGGTCTGATCCAGCAGGCTAGTTCTTACGTTCTTAAGTGCTGTGAAATGATTAACGTTTTGGTTAAGAGTTCAGTTCCCTGTTTAGCTGCGAAACTCCCTGGAACAGTCTCTCTCAGACTAACCAGCCTCATAAGGTTTTTGTGAGGATAAAATGGAAATGAGAACACTGCACATGCTTGAAGGATGAAAGATGGGATAAAAAATAAATAATACTCTTAAAGCAGCTGCTGCAATGGTGCTTTCTAGACTGCCCCCTGAAGTCCATTCTATGACACAGATGCTACGGCAAAGGCAGCTCAGGAATAGGCAGCGGCAGAACATGCCACACAAAGAGGGGGAACAGTGAAGAGGGGAAGTTGAATTTTGAAAGTGCAAAATGCAAGTGGGGATCATCCCAAAGGGTTCATAACAACACCACTACTCTGCATTTACACAACACTTCCAGTATCCAAAGCATTTCATGTACATGTTCATGCTATAATCCTTACAACAGCCCAGTAAGGTAGATTTGTATATTTACTTTTAAAATTCATAAGTAAGAGAAAGAGCAAAATTGGTTCCCAAATTGAGTATTTTATTTTCTAATGCATTTTAGGAAGCTGTGTATCATATTGCTATGGTTAAGATTTCCTTCCAACTTAACAAAATTATGAACTCTTCCTATGCAGATATTGGGGGTGGCTATGCTTTCTGCTCCCCCCCCCCCCACTGGCAGATTTGAAAAAGTTATGCTATGCTTCCTATTTGTAAATTTAAGTTAAGAGTATCCTTGCAAGCCATTCTAGGCATAATTACAATAATCACAGCCGAATTTAACAGCATGACAACTCATTCTTCCTGCTTAGCAATCACAACTCTACAAGTTAACTTTGGAGGCCTCAATCACTGTTGCACTGCACAAACAGAAAGAAAAAGGGTCACAAGAACAGCACTCAAAAAGATTTGCATTCCAGCAGGAGTTTAAAAAGCTTCCAAGTACTTCATTTTTTCCCCTAAAGCTGTTGTGAAGATAAAATATTGTTGCAAAATCACACAAGCAAAAGGTCCGCGTGCCCTTTTTTTTTAAAATGCCCAAGTATCCATTCCAATGACTGGGAGAGAGAAACAAACACACAAAACAGTGTGAAAGGACCTTTGGATGTTGCAAGCCTAGGAGTATTTAAAAGTTACAAAGACAATAACAAATCATGGGTGTTAACCTGAAGAATTTCACTTGCGCTGCTTATTTTAATGTTTAAAGGAAGCTGCTTGCGTTTGCCAGCAATTTAAGGCTATAAAAAGAGAAAACAAATAATCCTAGAGGTTAATGGATGTGGTGTGCATATGTGTACTTCTCACAAGCCACTTTATAGTGATGGAAGGTACGGTGGGCATCAGTGACCAATTTCCAGCAGACTGCACAAAACCTTGGGGCTGCTGGGTAGCCTGGGTCTTTTCCACATGGACAGCTTACCACAGATTTTCCCAGTGGTCAAACCTGGTGTCCCGAAAATATTTCCTACAAAATCATTCCACAACCTCCCTCACACATTTGTTTTGGGGGTTTTCCCCTTGTCCCGTCAGATGCCTTCATTCGACATGCTACTGTTGAAAACGTATTATTCCCGACGGTGGTGGGATGTCAACAGTTATGTAGAAGAACAACCATTCTCTCCCGTCCCCAAGGCACTCTAGTGTCATTGTGCAATTACATTTGGAAGCGGGAATTCAAAAATGTCTCAGCCTCTATTTTTACTATTGAGAGAAACCAACCCAAAATGGAAGTCAAATAACTCTTGAAGAAGGTGCCATTACCTGAAGGAGCAGAAATATATATCCCTCCCACCCACACACAAAGAACCACACTTTTCGATCAAATTTGATCTGCAGTAACTCATAATAATTACTGTAGTATTCCCTGGTGGCATGCAGTGATTACACTTCTCAACTGCCCCCAGCTTCAAAATTGCTCTTTGCCCTATCACTACATCAGTGATTCAGTATGAAATTGACAACGTTGATCCATGCTAGTTTGTATCTCTGTCTGAATCAACTAACCATGCTAGGTTGTATCTTTGCCTCAAAGGTAAGATTGCAAGTTCTATGTGAAATTGACAAACCTGATCCAATTGGTCATGCTAGTTTAAATCTCGACCTCAACATTACATCACTTTAGCTCGAAATGACAAAGATAATGGTTTTTTTCTAAATTCCTTTCAAAAATGAAGGCGAAGAAGGAGAAAATGGCTGAAGGGAAGTTTGGGCAACTACATTGGGTGTGGATAAGGGAGTGTGCATACAAAATGGAAGCCAAAAATCTACTGGACTAGGCACCATTATGAAAAGAAACTGAAACATGTTCACGAAGAGCTACATTTTTCAGCCAAATTATAACTGCAGCAGCACATGACTGTTACTGCAGCAGTTCTTGTCAAAAGCAAAAACTACTTCCACTGCCAATTTTACTCGCTCCTAACTGCAGACAAAGTGTATCTTCACCTTAATATTACATCTCTAATTCAAGATGAGACTGGCAAAGCTAATAAAATTGACCTGATTTGTGTCTGTGCCCTAACATTATTTTGCTAATGTGATATGACAAAAAGATTTTTTAAAATTCCTTTTGAAAACAGGATGAAGGAGGGGGAAAATGGCTGAAGGGGAAGTTGGGCGACAACACGAAGGTGTGGATATGGGCCGGGTGTTTGATGGGGTGGAGAAATAAAGACCATTTCAACATGATCACATGCTCCAGTGAAGCTGGCTCAGAAACAGATTGAAAAACAGATTGCAGTCAAAATGTTTTTGGAAGAAAAAAAAAGTAACATTTGGTGGCAAAATAAGTTGCAAACAGCTTATGTGGAAAAGGTCCCAGGTTTGGTGGACCACAGTCAGATCCTGCTAGTGATTTCCTAGTTCCTACATTCCAAAGCATTAATCAAGAACATACGAGATAAGAGTCGGAAAGGTCTTTGCATTCTGGCCCTGCTTTGAAACATTTGTAGATCCAGAGTCAGTAATCTTTCTGGCTCTTTCTGATTCTACTGACCAAATCAGCTGTTTCTCCCCTAATTTAGAGGATTTTTGTCTTGCCGGGCTATTTATTATAAATTACACCTAAAGCAGCTTACAGCAGATCAAAATGAATTAGAGGGAACAAGTCCAATGAAAACAACAGCCTGTAGGAGTCTAAGGCCCTTTCCGCATGGGGCCAAAAACAGCGGCCCAGGGACAGAAAAACACCGGTCCCTGGGGAGCTGTTCGCACAGGCAGCACTGCTGCAATGCAGCAGAGCTGCTCCTGTGCAGCCTCGAGAGGTGTGAAGGTGCCGCTTTCCACCTCCCTTCCCGAGGGAGGTTTTTGGAAAGCGCCGCTTGCCCATCCCTCCCACTCACCTCGTCCTCCAGCGTCGGTCTGGAGGGCTGTGGAGACCCACCCACACTGCCCTCCAACCCCTGGAGGTCGGAGGGCAGCATGGGCAAGTCCCT
This sequence comes from Sphaerodactylus townsendi, assembly GCF_021028975.2. Lineage (NCBI taxonomy): Eukaryota > Metazoa > Chordata > Lepidosauria > Squamata > Sphaerodactylidae > Sphaerodactylus > Sphaerodactylus townsendi. The sequence continues at coordinate 37,699,887 of NC_059436.1, read as the reverse complement.
GCAGCCCTCCAGACTGATGCTGGAGGACGAGGTGAGGGGGGGGGACGCAGAAGAGGCGGCTCCGTGCGGAGCCGCCTCTTCTGTGCTGGCCTCTGTGGGGGCAGCTTGCACGCTCCCGTACGAATGGCCCCCTCCCCTCCACCGGCATAATTTCTGCTGGTGGAGAGGCGCCCTTTCCGCCGTGTAGAAAGGGCCTAAAATACAGGCAAAACAAGAGTAAACATTAAACTTTAAAATCACTTAAAAGCAGTCAGTGATAATGTAGTCTGCCACTCCGTACATTGTTGGGGTTGTAACAGATACACTGTCAATGAAGCTGTTGCAGTGATCCCATGTCTTGGTCCTTCAGTCTGTCAGCCTGTATCTTCCTTTGCATTACTTCAATATTCTCAATAAAGTGTAAAGAAAAGCACAAAGATATCCATATTCTTTGTAAACTCTTTCTAGGTCTTGCAAAAGATACTAGCTTAATCTAGGTGTGGTTAAGCTTCACCTTGAGAAACCAAGAGGTTTCCTGGAAAGCCACTACACTTTGAAGTTGCTACTGATAATCAGGAATTCTTACAAAAGATGCTGCTTTCAACTTTTGGACTTTTGTTTGTTTAGCTTCTTTACATTTGACTTGTGATTTGTTATCAAAGGACATGGAGACACCTGCAAACACAGAAGGGCTTTTAAATTCTTATTTATTTAGAAATTTTACATGACGCCAGTACACAGATCCACTTGAGGTAGCTCACTAAAAAATGACATAATGAAATAATGAAAACAGTTTTCTCTAAGGCCCCTTCCGCACACACAAAATAATGTGTTTTCAAACCACTTTTGCAACTGTTTGCAAGTGGATTTTGCTATTCTGCACAGCTTCAAAGAGCATTGAAAGCAGTTTGAAAGTGCATTATTCTGCATATGCGGAATGAGCCTAAGGCATTCTATTAAAAAGCTTTAAAAGATGAATCCCCTCCATTAAGACATTAGGTAACAAGAAATTATTTGGCTTGGCACCTAAAAGATCAGTTATGTAGTAGGCACCAAGCAAACCTACAGGGAGAAGGCATTCCAAAGGCAAAGTGCCACCACTGCAAAGGTCCTGTCCTCTGGTCACCTCTTTGTTGTGACTCACAGTGACACAAATTTCCTTCCCAACAGTTGTTTAAACCCTTTCCATGCCAGTCCTGATCCAAAACTAGCCCAGTGCTTCAAATATCTGACATTTCACTGAAATCACACAAACAATAACTTTTCAGACTACCTGCGCAGAGCTAAAACAAGGGAGGGAGGGAGATGCTTTCTCTCCTTTAGCTGTGCAAATACTTTCTTAGTTTTCTACAAAGTTACATAAACACAAAACTTCCAGCAGTTATCCTTCTTGCAAACAACAGGAATTCATCATCTTTTCTACTAGAGTTCAGGGACTCCAGCATCTAACTCTAAGTAAACAAATGATTATTTTTAAGCAATGCAATTCTTTTAGAAGATCTAACAAAGGACCAGCGGCAGCTCCAGGGCACATTCCCATGGGATCTCAGTCCCATAATCTCAAACAGTTTGTAGCAGCTAAGAGAATGGGGTGCTGTGTGAGTAACAATGAAGATAGCAAGCATGCTACAGACTTCTTTGTGACTCACATACCAGGCTACTCTATTCAGATGGCCTCCCCTTTTGACCTCACAGTATATATACTCCACTTGCTTTCCCTTCCTACTATCAGATCCTCTGAAGATGATCCTCTGAAGATGCCAGCCACAGAAGCAGGCGAAACGTCAGGAGAGAATGCTGCTAGAACACGGCCATACAGCCCGGAAACCACACAGCACCCCAGTGATTCCGGCCATGAAAGCCTTCGACAAAGCTAAGAGAATATTCCTAGCTGCCAGATGTGAGACAAAAATCTGGATATGCACTGCATGACACCTTCTAGCCTCTGAACAAAAACTAGGCAAGGGCCCATCATATACGACACGGGGAAAGAGGGGAATGTGAGATGCAGCTGTTTCCTTCAAAGAGCTGACATCCAAGGTAGCATGCCACCGCAGCGTGTCCTGGGTTAGGCAAATCCACAGAGAATGTAAATCTAAAACTGCTAGAAGAAGAAAGAAGAAGAAGGAGGAGGAGAGTTTGGATTTATATCCCACCTTTCTTTCCTGTAAGGAGACTCAAGGTGGCTTACAAACTCCTTTCCCTTCCTCTCTCCACAACAGACACCTTGTGCGAGAGGTGGGGCTGAGCAAGTCCAGAAGAACTGGGACTAGCTCAAGGCCACCCAGCAGGAATGTAGGAGTGCGGAAACATACAGTATCTGGTTCACCAGGTAAGCCTCTGCCACTCAGGTGGAGGAATGGGGAATCAAAGCCGGTTCTCCAGATTAGAATCCACCTGCTCTTAACCACTAAACCACGCTGGCTTTCTCATAAAGTTCCCATGTTCATAAGTAGTATTCTTCCAGTACCAGAAGTTCAGGTCATTAATGGTACATATTTGCATGATTTTGATGAGGGGGTCAGATATTTGGAAAACAGAGCTGGTTTTTGTCTGGGGCTGGCATAGTCGGAGTTTAATCAGCCTACGAAAGGGGGTGTATGGGAAAGAGGGGATCAGAACCACAGCGAGAGTTTTATCATCACCTTTTGACCTAATCATCAAGTGCCTGCATATATGAAATGAAAACACTAGAAGAGAAGAAGAAGGGTTTGGATTTATATCCCCCCTTTCTCTCCTGTAGGAGACTCAAAGGGGCTTACAATCTCCTTTCCCTTGCCCCCTCACAACAAACACCCTGTGAGGTGGGTGGGCCTGAGAGAGCTCCAAAAAGCTGTGACTAGCCCAAGGTCCCCCAGCTGGCGTGTGTAGGAGTGTACAGGCTAATCTGAATTCCCCAGATAAGCCTCCACAGCTCAGGGGGCAGAGCAGGGAATCAAACCCGGTTCCTCAAGATCAGAATGCACCTGCTCTTAGCCACTGGTTTTAGCCACTACGCCAATGATGCTCAGATCCCTCCTGCCCGTTTCCTTCCAGCATCTGTTAAGCTTTACCTGTGAGCTTTTGCAGAGGCAGCTGTTTGAACATGGACTAGGGGACCTTTGGCCTTATCCAACCAGGTTGTCCTTATGAGGGAAACGTAAAGCAATGCAAAGGCAAATAGGGAAAAGGGTTATGGGCGGAACCAGCCCTGGCCTGAGGGCATGGAGGAAACACCCCATCTCCTTTCCAAACTGTTGTAGCTTCCGATATTATCACAAACAAACAAATTAAAGAAAGATTGCTCGACCGGAATTGACTTGCAAATCCAAGAAATGTGGCGCGCCATAAAACTTGCCTGATGAGTCTGCAGAAAACAGAGGCAGACGCACACAAAGTTCTACAGATGGACTGATGGAGGGTATTCCAATCAACCTGTTTCCTTGGGCTCTAGGCGGGTAACTTGGCATTTTGCAAGCAAAGAAACCTGAACTCTTTGACTACACAAGGCAAAACCCTGTCCCTAGAACAGGGTCCCAAGTTTGTGGAGAAGGGCAGGATAGCTATACTTTAAGAGAGGTCTGGTGCAGAAGTTGATAGCCATGCTATGCTCTATTTATAACCCTGTTCACATGTTACATCCATACACTTTTTTGTAAGAAAGAGCCAATGCATGTACACTTTACAAGTGAAACAGGAGACCAGTACCTATATATGTGTATGTGCATGTATAGGGTTTCGGTCACATGCTCAGCTGTACATGAGCTGAATGAAACATGAGAATTACTCAAGGCACATATAAAGAAAAATCAAATGTTCATTGTAAATGGACTTTACATGTGTTCACAGTAACTTGTGAACAGGGCTTCTAACGTGTGACAAATACATAGGCATTTTTCTTTCTGGGATTTAAGAGATGATATGTATATTTATTTATTTACTTACTCAATTCATTTGCACATATCCTTGGCCCGTTTCAATTTAATGCCCTCTATGCTCCTTAAAGGCAGATACCAACGCATAGATAAACAAAAGAGGCTATGCCCATGCAACTCAGGCCAAGTAGAGACACTGGAGCACACTCTGTTGCATTGTGCAAGATTTGCCAAGATCAGAATGACCCAGCCCATCATTGCTTCACTTCTATACAATTATTTAACTGATGCTCTTAGGATTCCGTTAATCTTAGATAATCTTGATCCTTATTTCTGCGAAAGCGTAGCAAAATATCTTTTAAAGATTATAGACGCATCGCTAGATGGATACTAAGCACTAGATTGCTATTATCATAACAACAACAATGCTGCTTACATTAACTATTTGCTATTGGCACACAGTGCCTACCTCTGCCAGCAACCTTTGGGTTCACGGTCCACCGCGGTCACCCCAAAAGTCAAAGCGTGGAGTGATTCATTGAGGGATGTCGTAGTTTTGTTAGTGATTGCTAGATGGAGTGAGTGACAACTGAAGGCTGTGGCAACCTATGGGAGCCAAATCAATTGTTTGCCCATTTCCTCGCCCCCTATCCCTTGTTCTGTGTTAGGGTTAGGTGCCACTCTAACAAACTCTGTGTTTTATAGTGGAGTGTTGACACTGTTTGCTCTTGTGATGCCTGGGCTCTGTTGGTGGGTTTTTAGTCAGGTCTGTGGAGAGGTGTATAGGAATGGCACTTTTGATGAGTCCATTTGGACTAAACTATTGATGAGACTCTGAATGGCTGCTGTAACTATCTGTCTTTTATGGACAATTGTTTTATTGTTTTATTGTTTTATTGTATTTATTGTTTTATTGTATTTATTGTATTTTGGAATGCCAATAAAGGCTATCATAAAAAAAAATTCATTTGCACCCTGCCAAAGCAGCTTATATCATTCTTATCACTTCAATTTTATCCTCACAACAATCCTATGAGGTAGGTTAGGCTGGGAGAATGTAACTGGCACAAGCCAGGATTCAAACCTTGTTTAACACAACCACTTCACCACACTGGTTCTATCCGATGGAACTGGAGGAGCAGCATATTGTTTCAAATTTGTACCAAACCATGAGACGAGATGCTCAGAGTCCATCCATGCCGGCCACAGTGTCAGATGTAGAATAAAGGCCCAACCCAGTAGCCTGCTTTGTGGCACTAATTTCGTAGTCACAGCTCGTCAGGTAAGTACCTCAACTTCTAGTTCAGATTCACTGCACCAAACTAAGGGCACTTTTGCACATGCAGAATAATGCACTTTAAATGCACTTTGCAGCTGGATTTTACAGGGCAAAATAGCAAAAGCCACTTGCAAACAATTGTGAAAGTACACAGAAAGTGCATTATTCTGCATGTGCGAAAGTGCCCTCTGTGCCCTCTGTGACTTAGACATGCATTTCTAAAATGTGGAAACCACTACCAGATCGAAGGCTTTCACAGCCAGATTCAACTGGTTCTGGTGGGTTTTCCGGGCTGTGTGGCCGTGGTCTGGTGGTCCACAGCCCAGAAAACCCACCAGAACCACTACCAGATCGTCTGTGTGGTCAGTTTTTGCCTGGTAATATTCTAAATCCTTTCCCCCTTAGTGACATCAGTTACAAAGGCCACAAGTTATTTCAGTGAGCAACCTTGTAAAACACTTGTGGCCATGATCCCATCTCATCTATACAATCTCAGAAAAATGTCTATTTTATTTTTGAAGTGACATAAGAAGAGAAGAAGAAGAAGAGTTTGGATTTATATCCCCCCTTTCTCTCCTATAGGAGACTCAAAGGGGCTTACAATCTCCTTGCCCTTCCCCCCTCACAACAAACACCCTGTGAGGTGGGTGGGGCTGAGAGAGCTCCAAAAAGCTGTTGTAGTCTTGCCCACAAGGCCCCAAGGAAGAGAAGAGACGCGGAGATTTCATCTGGTGGAGAGCGTCAGCAGCAGGAAGCGCGGGATCCCGTGATCCTGGCAACTCTGCTGTGTGCCCAAGCAGCCCTCGCTTGCACCTTTTATTAGGAGTTTCACTGGGGAGCGTGTAAAGGGTCGGGTCAGGCCGGGAGAGCCAAGTCGGAGAGAAGCGGGAGGAAGGCGGGGAGATCATCATGTGATGCATGATGATCCTTCCATCGGGGCTCCTCGTCGCCTCTGATCATAGGAGGAAGCATCCGATGTCTGGGTCTACAATCCTCACCCTGAGGGGCAAGAGCCCCTTTTGTCCCTTTGTCAATTGTCACAGGACACCCTGGTGACCCTTGAGTCAGGTAGTTCATGACCATTGACTCGTAAGAATGGGGAGGCGAGGGGTTGGGGAAGCGTGTCTTAGAGAATAAGTAGCCGGCACCGGCATGCCAGGCGCTCCTTCTACGGTTCTGCTGGGTTCGCGGGCTCACCCCTACATCTGTGACTCGCCCAAGGTCACCCAGCTGGCATGTGTGGGAGTGCACAGGCTAATCTGAATTCCCCAGATAAGCCTCCACAGCTCAGGCGGCAGAGCGGGGAATCAAACCCGGTTCCTCCAGATTAGATACACGAGCTCTTAACCTCCTACACCACTGCTGCTCCAGATTACGTCACAATGTTGAGCTTGCAGCCTGGGTGTCCCCAGCTGGGTCACGGCAAAAAGAGTTCATCCTCCACTTTGGGTCCCGTGTTTGGCTTGGTATAAGGGTGTTATCAGATGGTCAATAAGCTTGCAGGACACCCACTGAAGTCAACCCCCCAAACAACGATGCTGTTTAGTTCCCACTTAGGTCTGCATGTCTTCGCAAACCCAGCCTGTGTGCAATGAGGGGCAGAAACATTTTCCCCCTTTGGTTTCTTTTAACAAAACCTGAAATCCTCCAGGTCTCAAACAAATTCTACACTCAGAAGTGGTGGGCCAGGGCATGAGTCTGGAAAATTCAGGGCTTACATCTCAATGTAAAATTAGAAAAAATTATTTTTAGCTGCCCAACGTCTGAGTGCTTTAAAAAGACAGGTCCTGATTGCAATCTTGTGAGCTGGCTTTTATCCATTACTGTAATGTTTATTTATGATTTTGTGTTCTTTGGAAGCTGCCTCAAGCCCCCTGGGGCTGGTAGGAGACAAAATTTAATAAACCAGACAGCATAATCCCCATTTGAAGGAAGAGACTTGTTTAAGGGAGAGGCGCACCATGCAGCAAGAAAAGACGTTTTACTTTCGATGCAAAAACCACACACTTGTTGTTGCAGATATGTGTCCCGAACAGATATGAGCACATTATCTGTGGGTCCGCAGGGGACTGTATGCACAACCTGATCTGCAATTAAGTCAATAGTTAATGATCCATACCAGTCTTTCATGTCCCTAGAGGTGGGTGGTACTCACATACATATACTTTTTACATAGCACGTTGAAGGGCTTAAAGCACTTCTCACAATTTCCAGTTCTCCTAACATGTAATTTAAAGATATTTACCTATCTTGGCATTGCAGCTGGGGGCAGGTGAGATTAACACTAGACAGAGAGCGACTTCCCTAAGGACACTGAGTTTTTGGCAGAGGTGAAATTCAAATTGGAGGCTTCCTGATTGTCAGCTGTCAGCCACGGCCCCCGTTTATAACACAAGGAAGTGCAAAGTGTTTGCAAGGAGTTAGAGATTGTAGCAGCACAAGAAGATAACTCATAATGAGGATGTGTTTCTGCGCGGGGAGACAAACAGGCAGGCCAAGTTATAGATACTGTATAATATTTTATAAGAGATTTTGCACCCAATAAGAGTTCTCATTCTGAGCCGAAAACAGCTGGCCTATGACAACACACACATTTAACGGGAATTAATATAAATAATAAGACTGCTCCTAACACCCGTATACTTACTACGTCATAACCTGTAGGTGCCCGGTTCCGAGAAGCAACAACCCCGACTCCGGTGATTGGGTCCATTTGCACATCTGGCAAGGCATCCGCAAGATCTCTGACCTCAGGCATCGTGGACTGATCCTGCAACAGCAAAGAGGACTTAGTGGAATAGCAAGGTCGCCAGGTTAAAAGTCAGCAGACATTATCAGCACATAGCAGAAAGCTGGCAGAACAAACACTCCAGCAAGGCTGGTATGCTGCAACCAAAGCACCACTTGTCCTTGATAAGAAATGGCACATACTCTGTTCTCCAAAAGGCTTGCACTTAGAACAAAGGTTATCCTCTTCAGACCATTTAATTGGGGCATTCCTCCGCAAAAACTGAAGAAACCTAAGCATAGTAGCCTGTAGAACAGAAATGTGCAGCCAAGCCTGTGCACAGTCCATAGTCGCTCTCCAGAAATGTCAGCTTTAAAAAAATTATAGCAAACTTCTAGTCCACAAGGTAGTCAAAAATTCTGTGAGCAGGACTTGATGCCACAAGTCAGACAACAGCTGAAATTCCAGAGCTTTTCATCACTGTTGTTCCTCTGCAAAGCTAGTGGATCAGTGGCTTAAGCTGGACAAAATTATAATCATGTCCAAAGTCACAGAATTTAATCCTGCTGCTGAACATGGAACAGTACTTGGGCTTTTCAAGCCGGGGTCAGCAATGTGCAGGGTGGTGTAGTTGTTAGGAGCAGGGGACTCTAATCTGGAGAACTGAGTTTGATTCCCCACTCCTCCACATAAGCCTGCTGAGTGACCTTGGGCTAGTCACCATTCTCTCAGAACCTTCTCAGCCCCACCTACTTCACATTATTGTTATTTATTAAATTTAGTATACCGCTCACCCCCGAAGGGCTCTACTCTACAAGGTGTCTACTGTGGGGATCGGAAGGGAAGGAGTTTGTAAGATGCTTTGAGACTCCTTACGGTAGAGAAAAGCAGGATATAAAAATCAACTCTTCCTCCCTTTGCAACATACCTGGCTTAGCAAGAGCTGTCCCTGACCCAACTGCCAGGCTGCAGACTTTAGAAGCCTAGACAAGTAGGTTACAGAACATGCAGCATCTTAATTTGTCATCTGACTTCTCTGGTCCGACATAACTCGGGTTATTCATGAGTTACACTCACAGACATTTGTGTTAACTGGAGTTAGTAAACTATATGATATGGCACATGCAAATCCTCCCCCCCCCCCCCAGCCCCCACACACACACCCAGGTCAGCTTGGGACAATAGTTAGTGATGTAGGGCAGAACATTTTCTGATGCTGTATTTATTTCATGGAATTTTTTCCCCCACACACATGGTCTGTTTATCTAGAGTTGTCAGAGTTGCAAGTTAGTCATATTAGATGGCCTAAATGTCAAATAAACCCCAGGGCTGGTACATGCTCTAGGTCTGTACATGGCATATTTCTCTTCTTTTGGTAACATTACTCAAATTCTACCAACATTATTTAAATATTTAAAATTTTCACTTAAATAAATTTGAACTGATTCGATTTTTTTCTGAAAACACCGTATTGTTGGGGGAAGGCATAAAGCCCCTCCTCTCCCAGTGTGGTGTAATGGTTAAGAACAGTGGACTCTAATCTGGTAAACTGGATTTGTTTCTATGTTCCTACACATGCAGCCTGCAGGGGTGACCTTGGCCAGTCAAAGTTCTCTCAGAACTCTCTCAGCCCCACTAATCTCACAGCCCCACTTATCTCACTCAGTCCCACTTATCTATCGTGGGGAGAGGAATGGAAGGAGTTTGTAAGCCGATTTGAGACTCCTTAAAGGTTGAGAAAAGTGGGGTATAAAAACCAACTCTTCTTCCTAGCACTGCAGTCCTGATTTGAATTGGGAATTGGATGCCTGGGTAGCCAAATTCCCTGCGGTTGCTGACCTGACAGGCAGCTAAATGTTTTGTGTTGCCTGGCCCCAACCAGTTTAGCCCAGGTTTAAAATCCTGAGCAGGAAGGCTGGCTGGCTTCCAACTCTTAGCAAAAATGAGAACTTTAGTTTTAGCATAGTTAATTTCCAGTCTGTGAATGGGCATAGTCCTAAATTACATCTTACCCATGTTCCTTTAATGTTGTATGCAGACGATGCAGTGTTATTGTCCTTGTCCAGTATTGGCCTTAAACGCCTAATGCACAGTTTTGCTAATTGTTGCGAAGAGAACAGACTGGAAATTAACTATGCTAAAACTAAAGTTCTCATTTTTGCTAAGAGTTGGAAGCCCACGTCCTGGCAAATTAAGGGCCACAAAATTGAGCAGGTCAAATATTTCCGATACCTTGGCATATTATGTATATTATGAATAATCCAAGTTAACTTCTACCTAGGATTCTCTGCATGTAAAAAAAGGAAGCAAAGCACGCATGCAACTTCAGCCACAAGACAGGTTTGTGCAAGAGGAACAGGGTTGCAGTTTTAATGTCTGTTTAAAAAGAACGGGCAATGTTTACTGTGTTGTTTGTATGTATCATAGTTTTGGGTGTTGTGTGGTTTCCGGGCTGTATGGCCGTGTTCTAGCAGCATTCTCTCCTGACATTTTGCCTGCATCTGTGGCTGGCATCTTCTGAAGATGCCAGCCACAGATGCAGGCAAAACGTCAGGAGAGAATGCTGCTAGAACACGGTCATACAGCCCGGAAACCACACAGCACCCAAATGATTCCGGCCGTGAAAGCCTTCGACAATACTTATCATAGTTTTATTTCTGCATTATTTTCAGTTTTGTAATCTAGCTTCATTGTATGTTTTGTTATACATTGTTCTACATGTTACACTGTCAGTTCTGAATTCTCTAATTCTTGACATCCAGTCTTAATACATTGTTCTTTATGCTGTTTTATGATATTTTTCCAAGATTTTGCCTGCCACCAAGGTGTTCACACTCCAGAACAAGAGAAACAAGCTGCAAAACCCAGAGTGGAAAGAGATGCGCGCACACACAAGACATCCAGGCACTAGGAGGGCCATCAAGTGGCTACATGTTCCAAGGGAGATTTTAGGGGCAAGAGGATGAATGAGCCCCTTTCCTCCCTTTGGATGCGTTTTTGGTGGGTCTGTATGGGAGGTTGTATTTGAGGTATCATCTCTCGGATTTCAGAATGGCACTGCAATATGATAGGAATATACTACGGGTCTTATTGATTTCCTTATTGTAATGGTGCCTGTTATAAGCTGCCTTGAGCCCATTTGAGGAAGGGCAGTCTATAAAACTAACAAAATGAAATAAAATAATTAAAAACCCAGTAGACGAAGCAGTAACATCAGGGAGTCTACCGGACAAGCACATTTCTCTAGCATTCCAATTTATTTGGAAGAAAAGAAGAAACTGTTCTTTGAACATCTAGCTCATCTCATTCCAAGCACTAGCAACATTTATTTTCCATATTGTTTTGATTCATTTTCTCAGTACAGTCAACAGACAAAAAAGAAAAACATGAAGCAGAAAAAAGAAAGGAAAAGAGAAACGAAAAGACAAAAAAAGTTCATGGGGAGAGGAATGGAAGGAGTCTGTACCCATGAACTGTACCCATGAACTGTATGAATATTAACTCTAGCTTGTTGGATGTCAAGATAACACAACTGATATCATTAGAGAGAATATGACACAGTTTTAAAATTCACTACCTTCTGTCCACTGACTCCAAAGCATCAATAGAAGACAATTTCTTGTATCTTAATTATTAACAAATTTGTGTTTTTACTGATATTATTATTCGAACATATCAGTTCAGACTCAAATAAGAAATAAATAAGAACTTTTTCATCAAATTCTTGTTTTGACCATCTGTTTGCAAGGTTTGTTAGTTTAGCCATTACAACGTTTTTTTCCTAATTTCATTGTATTGGTTCTACTTGGTGAGCTACCATTTATGTTTTCGAAATAACTAAATGACACAACACCATTCTCCCTGATACTCTAGATTTCTGTGTAAAGGGGAGAGAGAGGGAGAGATTCCAGCTTCAGTGAAATGTAGGCCTAACAGCAGCAGGACTGAATGCTCAGATCTCTGAGCGCTCTTCAGGTACAAAACTGAATAAGTAAACAAACACAGGCAACAAGAGCTCTGATGATGGGGTGCTAAGATGAGTTTGGATGAGTTTGTCAACACACATGCACTTCAGGCTCCTCGTCAAGACTAACTGGGGGCACCATCAACTGGCCCAAAGACCTCTCCACTGAATAACATGCCTGGATTCACCTGGTTAAAAGCTAGGCTTATTCCTCACACCTGAACATAATTTTGCCCATTCATCTCTCCCACCCTCCATCCAACACAGAACATCACAACAGTGAACCTGGTTCTCCCCGCCTCCATTTTATCCTCACAATTTTTCTATGAGGTAGGCTAGGTCAATGAGACCAAAAGACCCAAAATCACTTCATGGCGGAGTGGGGACTTCAACCCAGGTCACTTTCAATCTCAGTTTGGCATCCTGTGTGAGAGTTCGACTTGGTATGAACTCATTAGAACTTCGATTCACAAAGATCCCCAAACTATCTGATGACTTTAAAGCAATCAACCTTTTTCAGTCTGTGGGTACCTTTGGGATTTTGACAAATAATGTTGGGTGTAACCACAAAATGGCCACCATAGGAGGTGGAGTCAACCACACACCCAGAGGAAGTCCAAATGGTAAGGACAAGAGGATTGAATTTTAAAAGCACACCGGGAAAGAGGTGCCAGAGAGAGAATAAAACCAACGCTAAAGTGGCAGCTGTCTTGGAGATGTTATTTTAATCTCCATAGCCAAACAGATCTCCAATCAGAAGCCTTGCTGGGAAAAAACCCTCCTGGCTTCACTCACCTTCTAAAAACACTTGGCAGGTGCCAGGAATGGTGTTAGCGGGTGTCATAGCACCCATGGGCACCACAATGAAGAGCCCTGCTTTAAAGTAATCAGGTATTTTTCCACCATGACCACTAAATTTATTTTAAGATTGAGTTTAGTTTTGGCTTGGTATCGCTGATGGAATAAGACAATGCCACGCCTCAGCTTCTGGGGGTAAGTATCAAAAAGAGGTTATCTGTGAGAATTCACAGAACACTTTTCTCTTGCTGAAGGATTGCAATCAGCCACAACTCTTATAAGGGCAAAAATCAGCCCAGCTAAAAGACCAAAGAGCATGACTTCTAGGCAGGCTGCAGCCTATAATTCGGGTAACGAACAGCCTAGCAAGATGGCTGCCATCTTTAAGAACAACTTCTGGTTATCCAAGTAACCAAGCGGCACCAGAAGTTTCTGGGTATATTTTGGCACAGATAGAACATTTCCTTCTCCATTAGGAGCTGCCAAAATAATCTAAGCCTTCAGTTCTGGGATGGAGGAGGAAAAAGAGAAACCTTTGTTAGATTGAAAGCACAAAAGAGTTCCTTGTGGGTGTGCAACTCAGAGTGAGCCGCAGGGGGCGAGAGGAAATCCACATCAATTCGTACTTTGTCAGTGCTTCACAAAGGCCAATTCTGTAAAAGGAATGGATGGAAGGCGGAGGGGAAGTGCGTGAAAAGAGAAATAAAGACCCTTCTACATTGGGGGGGGGGGGTATGAATCACCAGCACACTCTAGTTGGAATGAAGGAGAAATGAACGAGCCCCCCCCCTCCCCATCAGCACAGGGAACACTACTTAGCTTAGAACTCACAACAGATCCATACAATCGATTTTCCTCACCTTAAGAAGCCTCCGGGTATCAATTTCTGGCAGGCATTCATACGATTTAATTCAAATAATGAAGACGACTCTGATACACTAATTAGATAGATACCTCTCACACCTCAATATAGCCCCCCCCCCCGATCATATGCTCTTTTCCTATGTACCCATGGAGGTTCACACAAATGCATTTGCTTAACAGTGGCAACATGATTTGCATGTATGAACAAGCATAATCACCAATTGACTAGCATGGACAGGACTCTTCTAGTCCTCAAGAGATGTGCCCAAACAGGATCAACCATTGGTGGTATCAGGTCACATGAACTTACCCCATAAAGGACAAATGTCTCAAGAGATTAGTTCACGTATATACATTTATCACTCAAAGGTGTGCAAGTGTGTATGGGCCACCACAGGTTCCAACACCCTGGACAAAGTTTACATACTATCTCACATCATCACAACTGCAATATTTCTCAACGGAGTCACTTCACACATTCCACAAGTTCTGAGAAATGTAGTCACATGCACACTGAATTGTACACCAGGCTTGACAATTTGCACTCCTTCCAATCCCTGATCATTCTGGCCTACGCACAGCAACACTGGAAGAAGGAAGTTACTTTCATGGTTTGCATGTGGACTTCTGCAAGACAGAATATGGGACTAAATGGCCCCCCTGGCTTGATCTGGTTCCAGGGTCAGCGAAAGCAAAGCCCTGGTCAGATTTTATCACCATCCCTTAGTCCCAAGTGAGAAGATACTCAAGCACACTCCCTGGACATCTCGACACAGCAAGCTGAAAACAAGAACCAGTTGCAGATTGTTTGCAGATCTAATGCTCATTAACACAGCCAATTCACTGCAGTACTACAACTATGAAGCCTTCAAGAGTGAGCCATCCTCCAAAGATGTGCAGCGCAGGGCCAAACTAAACATGACGGCACCCTCACGTCTGCCACGGAGATGCTGCTACCACAGTGGCGTAGTGGTTAAGAGCAGGTGTAATCTAATCTGGAGGGACCGGGTTTGATTCCCCGCTCTGCCACTTGAGCTGTGGAGGCTTATCTGGGGAATTCAGATTGGCTTGTACACGCCAACATACACCAGCTGGGTGACCTTGGGCTAGTCACAGTTCTTCTGAGCTCTCTCAGCTCTACCTTCCTCACAGGGTGTTTGTTGTGAGAGGGAAAGGGAAAGGAGTTTGTAAGCCCCTTTTAGTCTCCTTGCAGGAGAGAAAGGGGGGATATAAACTCCTCCTCCTCCTCTCCTTCTTCTTCTAGTGAGTTAAAAATGCTACAATGGCCCAATCTTGATACGGCCCAGACCTTTTCTCTCCCAGTTCTTTTCCAAGTGCCAAAACAGACAGATATCCTTCCCTCTGTGACTAAGCACTTGAAAAGGCATTGGGGGGGGGGGAGGATTTTGACAAGAATGTCTCAGCCAACCACATCCCCAGAGCATTTTTAAATCACTTTAACATGGCAGCAACCTCTTCATGGCAACCATGAGAGTCCCATCACGTCCAGTTTGGACCTTAGGGACTGAATATGTGCTTTAAATGTAGGTGGCTGGTCAGTTCCCCAGTATGTCCAGTTGAAGAAGTCACAATGAACACACAAGAGAACAGTGGTGGGATCCAAAAATTTTAGTAACAGGTTACCATGGTGGTGGGATTCAAACAGTGGCGTAGCACTAATGGGACTGGGCGGGGCACGATGGGGGCGTAGCCAGGTATTCTGAGGGTGGGGGATTCCTGGGCCGGGCTGTGCCGGTCCTTGGGTGGGAAACGAATGCACGCAGGCGGCCATGCACGCCAGTGCACCTCCTGCTAGACAGCTTCAAGTTCTGCGCGCTACTGCTGAGGAGCGGAAGAGGGGCGTAACTAAGGCAAAAATCACGTGGCAAAATCACCCATTAGTAACCCCCTCTCGGCACACACAAATAATTAGTAACCTACTCGCGAGAACCTGTGAGAACCTGCTGGATCCCACCTCTGCAAGAGAACCTTGCAGAGTCTGGAAGTCCAATTCCTCAGAATCACACCTGTTTAAAAAACCCAACTCCAAACATATGCAGAAAAATATGCAAAATGGTACGTTCCTTATTACACGCTGGATTATTACTGAGCCCCCACAGAAAGGCTGCTTGTCTAAGGGCATTATTTTTCAGTCCTGCAAGCAGCCTTCACACTGGCTCGAAGGAATAAGGATCTGCTTGGGAGATTTAGATCACTGTTGTCCTAAAATCATCACAGATTACCAAGATTATCTAGCTCATTTGCCTCAGGATGCAGCTGAGATTCTGAGCTACTTCACGGCCAGTCTGGAACACTGATCAAGTTGTTTCTATTACCACTTTTGAATTTTCACTGTGTCTGTGGTTTTGCTGGGCAACCTCAGGAATGCCGGAACACTTAACAAATGAATATCTTTTAGAATATACGTTTGCATACTATCTTCAGCCAGTGTGTGTGGAATAAGGGTTAGAGAGCTGGACTAAGACTGTGTAGACCTGGCTTCAAATGCTTCCATGTTGTGAAACTCACTGATGGAATTTGCTTCAGTTATTCTCCCCCAGCCTAGACTAGTTCAGATGACCATTGTAAAGGAAGGAGGGGAGGGGAGGGGAGGTCTATGTATGGACCCTGTGCTCCCTGGAGACAAGACTGGATGAAAACAGAGGAAATAGAGAGAAAGGATCACTTCACCCATTTGTACTGCAATCAACAGCTTATACTGACATGGTGAATCTCTGAGTTTATGAAACTTGGGCTCATTCCACACATGCAGAATAATGCACTTTCAAACTGCTTTCAGTGCTCTTTGAAGCTGTGCGGAATAGCAAAATCCACTTGCAAACAGTTGTGAAAGTGGTTTGAAAATGCATTATTTTGCGTGTGCAGAAGGGGCCTTGGCTTCATGGTCCATTGCTAACACAGATCCAGAGTTAATTCATAAGCTGACGAGGCTTGCAAAGACGCACAAACATGGCAGAATGGCTAGAATGGGTCAAGGAGGCCCTATTCAACTTGCCCCCCGCCCATCCTGCCACAAAGTTCCCTCAATGGCCTTGAGTTAGTCACATTCTCTCAGGCCAGACCTACTTTGTAGGATTGGCTGTAAGGATGTAATAAAGGCAGTCATCTACACCACCTTGAGTTCCACAGGTAGACAGGACAAAAACTTAATAAAAATGCCCAGCACGATGAACACACCTTGAAAGAATTCAAGCAGGTATTGCACAGGGGATAACCAAGTGACCTGTGAGCCAAGAGGTCTCTGCTTCAAATTTTGCCTCTGTCATGCACACATTAGGTAGGCTTAGGCAAAATCCAACGTTCCTCATCCTTAGGTTCCAGTCTGTAATCTAGGAATCATATTGGCCTACCTCAAGGGTCGTTGTTAAAATTTCGTTGCTAATATAGAGTATGCAATATGTCTACAGTATGTAGAGAGAAACTATACATACATATGTATCGTAGAGCAAATGCTAATTATTTAGCCAACAATTGAACCATCCTGTTCAGAAGCATTACACTTTTAAATCCAAGAATACTTGGCAGGGAAATGGTAAGAGAACTTTTGCCTTTCTACTCTGCCTGTGAGGCTTCCAGTAACATTTGGCTGGTCACTGCGAGAAACATACTGGTGGGCTGGATGAACCTCGTCTATTCTACGTCTTCCTGATGCCCTTTTAGGAGGCCCAGTTTTTAAGCTACAGAGCCTCAGTTGGGTACATGGAAACTGCCTAAAAATGGTATAAGCACTGGTACCAGCCCACAGATAGCCAGTAAGGTATCACCTGCCACCATGCTTTTAATCAAGGATGCATGAAACTTGTTTCTTTTTCACAATTCTGCTTTTCCTTGCCCTGTGGCTGCAAGCTTGGGGCTCTTCTCTGCCAAGACAGACGTGTGGCTGTAAGCATACAAAATCAAATCACCATTGCCCTTCACATGGATGTTTCAATCCACCACCAAATTAATTGGCCATCTACTGTGCATTCAGAAACCCAGACATCTCACTACAAGGTGCAATCAATCCATTCTTGCGCACTGAATGCAACATTACCAACATTACCAGATTCCGGCTTTCACGGTCGGAACCGCTGGGGTTTTGTGTGGTTTCCGGGCTGTATGGCCGTGTCCTAGCAGCATTTTCTCCTGACGTTTTGCCTGCATCTGTGGCTGATCCTCTGAAGATGCCAGCCACAGATGCAGGGGAAATGTCAGGAGAGAATGCTGCTAGAACACGGCC
This sequence comes from Sphaerodactylus townsendi, assembly GCF_021028975.2. Taxonomy (NCBI): domain Eukaryota; kingdom Metazoa; phylum Chordata; class Lepidosauria; order Squamata; family Sphaerodactylidae; genus Sphaerodactylus; species Sphaerodactylus townsendi. The sequence continues at coordinate 37,682,181 of NC_059436.1, read as the reverse complement.
ATTCAGCCCAGAAACCACACAGCACCCCATTACCAGTACGGTCACCTGTGGTGAAAAATGGCTGCAGACAGGAAAACAGGCAGGAAACATTTACCCCCTCTGCCATTGTTTGTTTCAGTCCACAATGACTTCTGTAGGCATGCATGAGCAGATAACAGCCCATTCCTGAAGGGTCACAACTTGCCACAACATAGCCTTGGTGCTTCCCAAGAGAATTGAGAAGACGTGGGGACCAAAAGATTAACTAAATTCCCCTGACTGCACTGCAAGCCCTTATACAGCCCAAGGGGCAGTACCACCCTATTTGATGGTTTAAGTCTGGGCTGAAAACTTCTTGGCTTTTAAACCCCTGCCCCCTGGAATGCCCCCATCAGCGCTGACATGGGCTCCTATACCAGGGGAGCACTAGCACAGTGAAAGCGTTGGCACCCGGGTGTCACATGGCATGCAGCTCCCTAGCGTTGGCGTAAGCACTCCTGCATGGATACCACTTATGCTGCATGGTCATGCCGCATCCTAAGCCCTCCTCCCCCACTCAGGATTGCACTGTAAATCAATTAGAACTATGGACTAGTAACTTCTGTGGCTATATTAATCAGGCTAGCGTAGTGGTATGGATTGTATGCAGCCAGCTGGTACAAGACTGCCATGGCTGGTGAAGCAGAGTTACATCATCATCCCCATTATAATTAATAATCATCACCTACATAGAATTTTAAACAGCCTGAAGTGTTTTATACGTAACAGCTCCGGTGAGGTAGTCAATAGTGATAATCCCTTATTGCAGAGGAAGGCCTAAGGTTGAGCAGACATTTTTCCTAAGGCCATTCCAGTAAGTTTATGGGGAAAAAAAATAAGAATCTATTCAGGAACTTCCCAACATTAAAGGAGCGGGGAAATCCCAACTTCAAATTTTCAGTTGATGACAAATGTATTAAGAAGACTTAGGCAACCCGCTACGCCATAAAATGATTTAATTCTAGAGGCCCTTTGGTGGAGGATAACCGGTTTGGGCAGATTTTTAAACAGACTTTTTAAAAGAGTGTGTTTTAACTGCATGCTTTTGAAGTGTGCATTTTAATTGCACATTATTGCACTAACCTATAGCTAGGTACTTATGTTTTGGGGTCTTCTGAGTCTTAGAAGATCAGGTGGGGTACAAATAAGTTCTAAAAAGGCGTTCTCCTAGACTTCCCCCACATCACCCAGACCAGGGATCCGCAACCTATGGCTCTCCAGATGTTCATGGACTACAATTCCCATCAGCCAATTGGCCATGCTGGCAGGGGCTGATGGGATTTGTAGTCTATTAACATCTGGAGAGCCGCAGGTTGCAGACCCCTGACCCAGACTGTGATAAAATCACTGACCTACCTTTGAAAGGCTACTGCAAGGAAGCCAGAAAGAATACATGTGACTAGCTTTTAAAGCACTGAAGTACTACATGCATGCTCCGCTGTGGTACATTGGCAAGCTGGTTAATGCTCCCATACATACATAAAATAGGAATTCCTAACAAATAAGAGCATCTGGTTGGGAGATTGGGTTTCTTTTCCACTTTGGTTTCATCTTTCCAGACGTGTGGTGTGGTTAATTCCACCCTGAGCTGTATGACAGGTGGCGATAGGGAAAGAAAGCCGACATTGTTATCAAACAGGATACACACTTTTTCCCTGCTGGGACGTCAATGGAAGCATTAAACCCCTCCCCTTAAACTTCCTGTAACTACTGCAAAGGAAACGCAGATGAAAGAGGAATCGGGGCCCTCAATTGGGTTTTCCAAAATAGCAACAGTCGATAATACAGATGGGTCTCATGGCAGGAAGTGGACTGCTCCACACCCCAAGAAACCCAAACTACTAAACAGCTGCCCTGTTAACATGCTGGAATTAACATATACGAATAGCACAAACCTAAGCAGAGCTACCCTTCTAAGCCCAATTACTTCAATGGACTTAGAAAGGTGTAACTGTTTAGGAATGCTCAGTAAAGGGAAAGTTATATATACGCCGAATAGATCCTGAAGAAAACAAGGTGCCAGAATTCTGTCATAGTAGAGTGGACTCTTTAGACTACCATTGGGAATTTCATTTTTTTAAAGTTCTTTCATGGAAAAATTCTAAGCGAGATAAAATTCAGCACATCAAGGGGAAACATTTGCGTGCGCTATCAAATGTACACCCTATTCACGGAGCACAATGCAATCCTATACAAAATTACTCCAGTCTAAACCCACTGGACGCAAAGGGTTTACACAGCATAGGATTGCATTGTGGCAAGATGTTCTCTTTCATCTATCTCAGGGGTCTGCAACCTGCAGCTCTCCAGATGTTCATGGACTACAATTCCCGTCAGCCCCTGCCACCATGGCCAATTGACAGGGGCTGATGGGAATTGTAGTCCATAAACATCTGGAGAGCCACAGGTTGCAGACCCCTGATGGGATTTGGGATTTGGGATTTGGAATTCTATCTGAATTCAGTGGTCCTGAATCCTACTTTTATAAAGTAACGTTTTTCCATTCAAAATTTTATAACCCACTCCCATGTTCTTCATTAGCTGTATTTTTCCCCTAAACTCTGAAACCCAAGATATTTTAGCTATTACTTCTGGGGAAAGAATGCTCCACCCCCTTGTTTACGTTGGCTGCCTTTCCTCAACATTTCCAGCTCTTCCTTTCCACAATGCAACCACGTCCATCTGAAAAGTGTTTCATTGTCTCTGTTTGACTTAATGTGGTAGTGGAAGAAAACAGTAGAGCTACACTCAGAACAGCCCAGGCCTCGAGACCTTCTAACAGCAATAAGTTCTGCAGAACACAGAAGGGAAAGTCTCCTTTGCTGCTTGTCAATTCCACCTAGCTATTATTTGTATGACTCATGTCAATTTCTGCAGGAGAAAGCATCGGACTCAAAGTGGCAGCCCATGAGAGGAGGGAGAGATGGAAGTCTTTAAAAAAAAACCCTAAGGTGTTATTTGCACAAGAACCCAGCATAAGCATCTTGGGTTAATCTTGAAAAGCAACCTGCTTGAACATACTCGACTGAGTCAACTGAAGGGGGGAGGGGGGAGAACGAGAGAGAGAGAGAGCTGATGGGGAAATTAACATTTTACTGACGCTTGTGGGGGGGTTATTAAATATTACGCCAGGCCTTACTAGATTTCGTTCCTGCAGATTGTTTGCCGGGGAGAAAAAAAAAGAAATGTTCGTTTCCTGTATTAGAATTGGGGTGAATTATAATTGAGGAGGGGTCGTAAAGCAGAAGACAAAAGCCAGGCTATTGTTAGGAGCCCTTGCCAGGAAACCGCTCTGGCCCAAGCCTCCAGCTTGCCAGAAAAGCCAGCAGCTCCAAGCCGGGTCCCCCCGATGAGGAGCGCCCCCAATATCCCCCGCAGCCAAACAGGCAGGGAGGAGGAAGGAGCAGTGCCATTAGGATTCGGGCCTCCTTCCCACAAAAAGCCACCCGAAGGGGAACATGATCCAAGCTAAAGGAGAGCTGGAATGGGGGGACCGGCACCAGGGCCAAGGAAAGGGGGGCAAAGCACGAGAGAGGGGTCGCAGGGCCCAGCCCGGGATAGAGTCACAGCCAGGCCTGGCTCCAGAGGCTCCCGGGGAGACACTTAACTGTTGCCCGGGGCGCTGGCGGCGGCGGCTGATCGCGGCTCCCCCGTTTCAGGCAGAAGCAGCTTCTCATTGCCCGGCAGGGCGGGGAACGGAGCGGAGGCAGCAGCAGCAGCAGGAGGAGGAGGAGGAGAAGCGGAGAGGCGGCTGCAGCAGCGAGCGGGCGGGGAGAGAGGTGGCCTTGCGGGGCCCGCAGGAGGAAGAGGAGGAGGAGGAGGAGGAGGAGGAAGAACAGGCGGCGGCGATCCTTACCCAGGCGCGCCAGATCAAGGCCCCCGGCCCGGTGCGCCCAGCCGCGGAGCCGTCAGGAGCCTAGGCCGGCGGCGGGGGCCACGGGCGAGGGCGGAGGAAAGCGGCCCAGGCGAGCCTGCCTGACGCCGCCTCCGAGGCGCTCCGACGAGGAGACGCCGCCGCCGCCGCCGCCGAACAAGCACAGAGCCCCCTGCCTCCCGGAGCCCGCACTGCCGCTCGCTCGCTCGCTCGCTCGCCAGCCGCCTCCCCACCAGCAGCAGCCGGCCCGAGAGGGGGGACTGCACGGCGACGGGCCCCCAAAACTGGGTCTGGCGCGCCCAGGGCGCACGGGGCCCTCCACCGCCTCTCCTTTGCGCCCTAGGCGCACGGACAGGCTCCCTCTGCGGTGCCAGGGAATCCTGCCCGCGTGGGGAAGAGGGACCGGGGGGGGGGGGGGAGACGCCGGAGCAGCGGGGGCCCGGCCGGCAAGGCGCTCTCTCACCTTCTTCCGGCGCTGGGAAGCCCGCGGGTCAGCCCCCCGCGCCCGAAAGGGCTCCGGGATCTCACCTGGCGATGCAGGGAGGCCGCCGGTGGAGCCTCCGCCTGGATCCCTGGGCACGTGGGCTCTACAGAGTGTCGGCTTGCAAGCGCCGGAACGCAACTTCCGAGCCAGGAAGACTTGCCTGTGCTGGATTCGCCTCAGGCTGCAATCCAACGGGAGCAGGACTCGGTGGGTTCAGTGGGACTTGCTGCTGAGTGAATTGGCTGCCGGCGTTCATTTAGCCTCGTTTTCTTCTTTGCTTACAGCGGCCAGCTAGGTTTCCTGGGAGTTTCCAAGCAGGGCAGAAGCAGCTGGCGTTTAGAGATATACTGCCTCAGTAGCTGGAGGTTCTGTACTAGTCGATGTCACCCAGCTGCTTCATAATACCTCCTTAAAGCTGCAATCAAGTGTGCACTTGTACTAAATTCTCTTGAACTCAGTGGGACTGTCTTCTGATTAATCATTCATAGACTTGGCCTGTAAGTTAATGGGTTATTAGCACACCTCGTGATTGTGGGTCTCACAGGTCAACCGTATTGGGGTGTTGGAGAGGCTGCCTGCTGCCATGTGACTCTAGGTGCACATCTTGCAGGTGGGGGTGGGGGGCGCTGTATGTTGCTGCTCCAGGGAAACTGCCAACTGGTTGGCCAGTGTGTGAAACAAATTGCTGGATTGGATGGATCACTGGTCTTATCCAGTAGGGCCCTCCTTGCACAAGATGGGTAGTTATGCCTTTTCTGTTGCAATGCTCCATCTGTGAAATTCTGTCCCTGCATCTATTTGTCTTACAACAACTCTTTTGAGATTCAGGTGAAAAAATTCCACGCCATGGCCATTCAATGAGAGATTGCGGGGTCGGTAGTAGGGTCACTTTGGGCAGGTTCTTCCCTCTGACTGTGATCACCCTCTAATTGCATTTATGTTATTCCGTTGCTTTTAAATCATTGCTGATTCTAATTAGCTAGTTTAGAAAAGTTCCAGTCCACTTTTGGGCTAAAATCAGCACCCAAAATGGTTTCCAAGTGGTTTCCTCTGGTTTCCTCTCCCCACAACAGACACCTGGTGAGGTAGGTGGGGCCGAGAGAGTTCTGAAGACTCTAAAAGGATGCGAAATAATTCAGAGGATAAAACCCAGGACATGGCAGCTAGACATAAAAACAGCAATAAAAACATCCAATGCAGAAATAATAAAAATTGGGGAGGGGAAAACAATACTTTGTCAGAAGATTAATTAGTTTATCTGGAGCTGAATAGTTTAAACAGATCGCTGGAAGGCCACAAGTAAAAAGCGAGGAAAACAAGTTTTCCAGGAAAGGAAATTCCAGTCTGGGAGGCCATCCATGTAAAAGACATGTCACAAATGTGTCCACAATTGTCACCTCTGTTAACATAAACCCCAATATATGACTGCCATCCATATGTTTTACTGATTTTATGCTGGAGATTTTTATTGAAGGTTTTAATTGTATTTTTGCATTTTATATTACATTTATTCAAAACATTTCTGTGCTGCTTTTTCACCCAAATAGGGTCACCAAAATAGCAAATATCTGAACATTTAAATATCAAAACACATATCAAATAGATACAAAACAAGCAACTCAGTAAAAACATAAACAGACCGTCACACGTACCAACATAATAAAGAAGAGAAGAGAGAGTTTTAGATTTATACCCCACCTTTATCTCCTGTAAGGAGACTCAAGGTGGCTTACAAGCTCCTTTCCCTTCCTCTCCCCACAACAGATACCTGGTGAGGTAGGTGGGACTGAGAGAGTTCTGAAGAACTGTGACTAGCCCAAGGTCACCCAGCAGGAATGTGGGAGTGCGGAAACACATCTGGTTCACCAGATAAGCCTCTGCCACTCAGGTGGAGGAGTGGGGAATCAAACCTGGTTCTCCAGATTAGAATCCACCTGTTCTAAACCATTACATCAAGTGAAGAAGGCACTCGGTTACTGGGGGATTGTAAAAAAAAAATGTGTTCACCTTCTGGCAAAAGATAATAATACAAGGAGACAGACAATCTCCCTGGGGAGCGAGTTCCAAAGTTTTGACACCATGACCTGAGAACACCTTTAATCAGAGTGTTCTCTTTCAAGCCTGGAATGTCACGGCATGTGAAAATGACCAGAATGGCTGAGTAGGTTCATATGGGAGAAGACGGTCCTTAAAGCATGGTGGCCTCAAGCCATGTAAGGGCATTAAAATTCAACACCAGCATCCTGAATTGTGCCAACAAGCAAACTGGGAACCAGTGTAGATGAAACAAGTCCAGAATTATATGGTGTCTGTGACCTATTCCAGTTGATATTCTGGCCACACCATTCTGTACCAGCTATAGCTTTCGAGCAGTCTTCCAGGGCAGCCCCATTTAGAGTATTTTGCAGTAATCTAAGCTAGAGATTATTAGCATATACACTATAGTGATAAGGTTTTTCTTTCCCAGGAGGACCAAGTTGGGTCATCAGGTAAAGCTGGCAAAAGACAGGTGTGATTGAATCATTTCAGGCACTCCCTGGTTTAGCCCATTAATGCCAAGTGCCAAATGTTAATTTATAAGAACTTTGCCCATCGACTTGAGTCTAACCACTAAGGTTGATCACTTTTCTCTTGTCTTTCCCTGGAAAGGCGAGGCTCCCCTTTGTCTCAGGAAATTAAGGGTCACTCTGCATAACCTGTCGAGCATACTTTGGGTGGTCATTTAAGTAATTAGCTGGGCAGGATAATCAGCTTTCACTAAGAGAGAAAGCCTTTGTGCCTTTTAGATTTAGAAAAACAAAGAAAAATGTACAGGAGGTCTTCCACTCATGATACAAGCTTAGTCCTGCCTTACATTATTCCTGTCAATCAAGAAAGTCACAGCAGTGATTGGAGTGTACGCTGTGCTGCTCTCTGATAAATGTGGTCATTGCAAAACCCAGCATGAGCAAATGATGTGGTCAAAGCAAGCTTCATTCTTATCCTTCTTAGCCACAAACTGCTGGGCAATGCAGCAAATATTCATAATCGGCAAGAAAAACTAGGCTGGCTTGACTTGGGAAATTGGGATATGGCGATCCTAAATGCATGGTGAGAAAATGCTATGTTGATAGGGTGACTAATAGCAGTGCAACATTTGCACTAGATGAATGAGCATGGGAAAGGACTATAAATGAGGTGCCAACACAGGAAAGGCCCTTTTCCTGGTAGTCACCCCTCTCTCAAAGTGCAGGATGCTAGAAAGTGATTGTGATAGGTGAACCTCAGATGAGGGTGAACTTCAGATTGGTGTGCCCTGATTGTTTTAGGGCACCAACGTTAGAGCCATCAATCGCAGTAGAGGGATAGTTTATGTACTGACAGTATATGCCACTTTTCTGCAACAGAAGGCTAAAGACGCAGGGCTTTTCAGGTTGGAAAAGAGACAACTGGGGAAGAGTGTGATGAACATTTGTAAAACTTATGCATTGGGTGGAGACAGCTTTTTCTCTCTCTCTCTTTGTCTCCCATAGAACTCAGGGCACCCAGTCAATTTGACAGGCAATACTCAGGACAGATAAAGGAAATTAATTTATTCAATGACTAAGTGCATTGCAAATTTCACAGGCATTATGCACTATGATGGCGAGGAGCATAAATAGTCTTAGGCCCTTTCCACACAGCAAATCTAAAGTGAGTTGCAGGTGGGATGAATGCACCTGTCCTCGCTCTGGTCCGTTCATACGGTTGGCTGCCCCGTAGGCAGCTGTTAAGGAGCAAAACCATGCATAACTCCAATACCATCTCTTCAACATCCAGGCGGAAACTTTGCTTACCAGGATTCCTTTAAAAATGAAAACACTGTTTTAAAGTATTTTCTTGCATCCACACAGCATATCTTCCATCACACTGTGAAGATCCTTGTGCTAGGGCAGCAGCTGTTGCCAAATCGACATGTTAAAAATCAGATTCTCCAATAGCCAATCAGAAGCCCCATCGGGCCATTGGGTTGGGAACCCCTATTCTAGGTGGTTTTCAGAACATTAGAAATATGAAACAATAATAAAACAGCGGGTGAATCAACACTGATCAGGATTATAGTGCCATGGGGAGATCCACCCCCCCAAATCCCATCAGGCTTATAGTGCCATGGGGAGATCCACCCCCCCAAATCCCATCAGGCTTTTAACTGAAGGACTCCTTCTTTATAATTAAATATAAACAGCTATGTTAAACACTTTCTGTAAGAATCAATATGTCATACATAGCAACACTAGTTTGCAAGACAAGTTTAAATAATACTGAACTGTACATTTATGAAATTCAAGCAGCCGTGGTTGTTTGCAATTCTTGACACACTCTGACAACCAAACTAGTCTTTCCTCAGCCTCCCATGAAGGATCTCTGAAATAAGTCTTTCATGAAATGGTCAACACCGCTACAGCAAGGGCAATCCCAAAGTGCTGGGCCTATTGCAGACAATGTCCTTGACTAAGCTGACACCGGGCACAATAGTCTGAGGGAAGGTATAAAAAAGCCATCTGAAGGACAGAGTTGACACCTGGAAAAATAATGGGAGATATAAGTATGACGGTTCCTGGCCATGAAAAAATTTTTACAGGTGACCTCCAGCACCTGAATCCAACCCAGAAGCAAATAGGTAAACAGTGCAGATGTTGGAATTGCAATGTTAGTTGCTCCTGGCAGCTACCCCTAAAGACCAACTTGCTTGGCGGCTGCATTTTTGTCTCGTGTTCCGTAGCATTCCCAATAAACAGGTTCAGATCAGAACAAAATTGATTTATTGAATTGGAACTCAAACAGGTTACACGATAATATTGCTGCCAAGACTAAACGTTCGTGCCAAGCTGCCCCAATAAGGGAGGCTGTGCCCCCTCCTACTAACCCCTGTTGCTAGGTAGGACCTCTCCCCTTAGCTCATTCACAATCCTGCTCCATTCCTGAAGACCAACCCCAGATATCGAACCAGGTACCTGACCTGAAAAAGGCATTGCAACGAAGCCCACGCATTCCTACATAGCACAGCTCTAATGTAAGCAGCATAACTCAATACAAGCAGACACTATTCGGATGCCACAACCTCCCAGCCTCCCCTGGAGACTAGGCAAGACCATGCAGCAACAACCAGTCTTGACATTTTGGATGATCTTCAAAGGTAGCCCCAAATGGAGTATGCTATATTAATCCACTTAAAGGTCATAGTAACATGGATCAATGTTGCTAAATAAATGGAGTCTCGATAAGTAGATAGCCTATGTAAAAGATGCAATTGAGACAAAATCATTCCTAGATGTAGCACCAACCTGCTTTCCCATTAGCAAGGCTGTGTCTGGAGCACCTCCAATATCTTTACCTGCTCAGGAAAGTCAGACCTATCCTAGAATGACAGGTGAGTTCTCAACAATAGTGCTACCTTCCAAGATAGCATCACCTCCATCTTGTCTGGTCTGCTGTTACCCTGAGGACTGTTGTGTGGGTAGCACTCTGGGCTGCTTAAGATTGTTTCTACACTGACAATTTTATGGGAGGATTTTAAAAAAATAATTTCGTGATATTGTTTTTAGTTTATGAAGTACCTGAAACAGATGTCTGGAGAGACAGCGTCCAAAGTTTCTAAATAAACAGAGGGCAGATTATGTCCACTATACCACTGAAGGCAAAAATTACAATGGCTGAGCTAGTAGCATTTCTATGGAGGGTCTTGAGCCCCAGGCATCACTTGGGGGGGGGGGAACATTTTGTGGTGGCACCCCTGAACTGTGCCCCGGTTGGGAACTCCCTGTTGGGAGCACCCCAGGTGAAGATTGCAAATGGGGTCAGCCAGCAGGCTCACCCAGCCCCGCCCCCTCTTCATGTGGCAGTTGGATGTGCCACACCTGACCTCCAGTGGAGATGAGAGCAGCAAAGACCCATTTGAGTTCAGCTTAGACCAAGCTTGGACCCAGCTCTAAGCTGCACCCTGCAGCTTAGAGCTGGATCCAAGCCTGGCCTCCACCGAGCTTGGACTGAAACTGGCTACTCTGGACCCCACTAGCTATATTATGTTGGCTCTGTCCTCCCCCAAGCTCCACCTGGCTAGAGGTGGAGCTTGGGGTGTGTGGAGCCAACGGTATAAAGCTAGAGGCTCCAGAGCAGCAGGCTTCAGTGCCAGTTCCAACAGCTCCAGCTGCTCTCCCCTCCATATGGAAGTTAAACGTGAGGCCAATCCCAGGCCCAACCTCTATGAGGCTTTCCCCACTACAGAAGGGAGCTAAGGTCAACTCGGTTCCCTTCAGTGGAGGGCGATTCCAGGCTGTCCCCACAGCAACTGAGTTGGCCCTCTGGAACCTCCAGGCTAAGTGGGGCGGCATCTCATCTTGGTGCCTGTTTCGCCTTCCCCTCGATGCGTGATTGGCCTTTGTGTTACGTGCCAAGAGGAAAAGCAGGGAGCATTCTTTTTTTAAAACAGTTTTTTACAGTTTACAGTTACATACTGCACTTTCTGCCCGCCATACGACTCTCTCCCATTTCATGCGCATGCCACAAAAGTGGCTTCAGTGATTGGTTGAGCGGATGAAGTGTCGCTTTCGATGCTTCCCCACTTCGAAGCGGTATGGACATTGTTCCGGCAAGAAGAAGCATTAGTTCATAACTGCGAGGGCAAGGATAGTCGCCCAGATTCTGAGGGGGGGGGGGGGGGGGGGCTGAGAAAAAACAATGTTGAGCTCGGTGGCAGAGGGGATTCACTGAGGCGAACCTAGGTAGAAACCAGTTCAACTCTGTCAGTGGGGAAAGCCCCTATGTGGAGCGGGAGCAGAATAAGCACGCTGGCCAGCATTCAACTGCACCCTGCCCATTGGGGGGTGGGGTGAGGTGGAGCTGTGGGGGGACCTGGTGCCCCAGCTTGCCTCAGGCACCAATTGAGGTAGATATGCCCCTGACTGGCTGAACACAGAGGGGGCACAGTTACCTAGAATCACAGGTGAGGTACACCATACAGGATGACAGGCAGGGTGCAACCACAGGAAAGGTCCTGCCTCTTGGAAGATTAAACATGCAGCTTAGTTGTTGCGTTGAAATCAATAGGAGTGAGTCTGAGTCAGCACAGGAGTTCTGTGCTCAGCAGTCCAGGGCCTGTGGAATGCAGCCTCGTTGATAATCCCAAAAATGCAATTTTGGTCTCAAAAACGGAAATTGAAGTTTTCCTCAGAACAGCAATCTTTCTCTCTCTTTCACTCTCCTCTCCCCCCCACCCCTCTTTAGTACGGAGAGTAATTTTAAGACAACAATGTTGCCTGGCGGAGGTAAGAAATATATGCCCCATACATAATAGATGCCCCCAACGCCCCATTAACAGATGCAAGAAGATTCCGCACACGAGAAAAAAAGAAATCCTGGCACACGTTCTAGAGTGATAATGCTCCCCCACGGAACGGGCTGTTTCTAAGACAGTCTTTAGTGTAATAATATTTTTTATAAACCTCGCGTTTCAATAAGAGCCAGCAGCAAAGGGAAATCCATTGTTTCCCAAGGAAGAATCTAAGTGCTACTTTGCAGCCAGAAACCATCTCTATGCATATTGCAAACATACTTTTTTTGTATGGGATGGGAGGATAGTCCGTGCCACACTCAGTCCCCCTCTGCTTCGTAGGGACTAGCTGCTTCATGAGCTTGCGGGGAAGGCAAAGTATGTCTTGCTTCCTCCTTTTTTCCCTCCTTGGCTGGCATTCAAGATTTATTCCTTGTCGGAATGAGCAAATGTTCCTTTTCCTCCCCCCCCCCCCCCCCGTTCCTTTAAAATTTGTCAACTGTTTGAATTCTCTGCTTTTTGCTTTTGGCATTTACAGATTTGTTTCTCCTTGGTATGCATGTGATACACAGTTTACATGTTATTTACCGAATAATGACTTTGTTTGGAAAATGTTATGTGTGTATATGTGTGTGTGTATTATATTTTGTATTCAAGGTGAAATAGGTGGGCATGAACAAGAAGGTCTTTTTGTTGTTGGCCCCACAGTTCTGGAATGTCCTTCTACTATCTCTACATGTGGAGCCAGTTTTTAGCATCCGGTCAAGACTTTGTCATTTTAGCAAGCTTTTAACCAAGTGTCCAACCCCTTGTTCAGGCTGCGGTTATCTTTACAACATTTTTAAAACTTTTATTCTACTGCTGTCTTTTTATGGTTTTTTTCCCCTGTTGGTTATTAATTAGATTGTTTTATTGATAGTGAAATATCTATTGTATCATGAGAACGTCAAATATGTATGTGTGGAGAGGCAGCAAATAAAAAATTGAAGGTCGCAATTGTATCATAGAATAATACTTGTGAGCGTTTGACACTGTTATTGTTATCTGCATAGTTTAAGATTATTATTAATCTACTTATTATTATTGTAGATTTCACAGCTGCCAGATCTTTAGTTGGTTGTTGGCTTTCATTACAATTCGAGCCTCACCCAGAAGTTTAGGAAGTTATAATGTATACTACGCCGATACATTACAACTTCCTAGGCCTCTGGGTGAGGCTCGCATTGTAATGAAGGCCAACAACCAGCTAAAGATCTGGCAGCTGTGAAATCTACTTGTTGTTGTTGTTGTTGTTGTTGTTGTTGTTATTATTATTATTTATCAATGTATGTGTGTATGTGTGTATGTGTGTGTGTGTGTATCTTCACATTGTATTTGTGTACTAGAATCTTAAACCACTTTTTCTGATGTAACTATTATTTGCAAATGTTAAGTACATTGTTTATAATTTATGTGGCAGATTATATTCTGTTATTACTGGAATCACTTTAAGTCAGACTGTCTGCCAATTAATATGCATTCCTAGATGATAAAATTAAAAAAAATGATTAAAAAACAACACTGATTTCTCTCCCCTCTCCCCAAATGTGACCTAGCTTTCCTGTATATTATTATTTCCTGTCTTTCCCAGAACAACTTCCTGTAGAGATTAATGGAATTGTAGTGTTTTTTTCCACAGATTCCCAACACCATCTACGTCATGGTTCTTTCTGAGCTCCATGAAACATCCCCCAAATTACGAATAGTAAATTTACACCTCCAATTATTCTTGCTGTTGTGCCTATCTATTTTTATCTTAATGTTTCACCGAGGAGTTTGTGAGAAATACATGATTTTCCTCCATTTTATCAAGAGCCCTGTGAGGCTGGCCCAAGTTCATCCAGTAAGCTTCATGGATTCAAAACCAAATGCACCTAAAGTTGCCATGGAGATCTCCTGGAATTGCAACTGACCTCCATGGTACAGAGACTGGATTTTGGGAAGGTGGACTTTATGGCGCTGACCCACTGGGGGTCCTTGCTAGGCTCCGCCCCCAAATCTCCTGGAATTTCCCAAACTGGAATTGGCAACCCCTCTCCCCAGACCTATTCTGACCTCTAAACACTGGATCAAAATGGCTCCCATATCAGGTTCCCAACATCTGAGCATCACCACATTGCCAGGAAAAAAAATTGTAATGATGTAATCGTGCATTGTCGTAAACCACTTCAGGCTTTTAACTCCAGATAAAAGAGGAATAAAAATTGAAATACTAAATATATTAGGTGTGTTATATAAGTTCTTTTCCTCCTGGCCAATGAACAGAAAACTCAGTTCAAAGCCTCTTTAAGGCTGTGCTGCTTGAAGGCGTCCCTTAGAGACTGATTCTGTGAAGTAGGATGCTTAAGCTATTTCATTTCACAGGAGGAGACAAGGCAGGGAGCGAGCTCTTGAAGCCAGATGCGAGAAGGCTCTCAGTAGACCTCGGGCCCCTTCCGCACATGCAGAATAATACGCTTTCGATGCACTTTGCTGCTGGATTTTGCTGGGCAGAATAGCAAAATCCACTTGCAAACAATTGTGAAAGTGGATTGAATGTGCATTATTTTGCGTGTGCGGGAGGGGCCTGAGTCCTGTGGGCGAAGCCTCCTTTGAAGAAGAAGAGTTTGGATTTATATCCCCCCTTTCTCTCCTGCAGGAGACTCAAAGGGGCTTACAATCTCCTTTCCCTTCCCCCCTCACAACAAACACCCTGTGGGGTGGGTGGGGCTGAGAGAGCTCAGAAGAGCTGTGACTAGCCCAAGGTCACCCAGCTGGCGTGTGTAGGAGTGTACAGGCTAATCTGAATTCCCCAGATAAGCCTCCACAGCTCAGGTGGCAGAGCTGGGAATCAAACCCGGTTCCTCCAGATTAGATACATGAGCTCTTAACCTCCTACGCCACTGCTGCTCCTTGTATCCTGGCTGCTGCGAGGTCTGAACAGACCTTGGTTTCCAGTTCTGCCATCAGGAATGGACAGTTCCCTGACTCTTTTCTGAGCAGTTTTCTGAGGCTGGCTTTGATCCTGACCGACCTTTCTCTCCACCTGATCGAAAAAATAGCATCCCACTGCATCATCCATGTCCTCAACCAGAAATGTGTTTAATTACCAATGCATCGTCGAAAGCTTTCGCAGCCAGAATCAATTGGCTGTTTGGGGGTTTTCAGGCTGTGTGGCCATGGTCTGGTAGTTGTTTTGCTCCTAACACATGCATCTGTGGATGGCGTCTTCAAATGCATGTCGCGATAAGATGTTTCTCTCCCTGTTGCACAAAGAGTGTATAACTACATGCATAACTATCACTTGCCTGTTATGCAATCACCTATTATGCTGTAGTGGGTGTTTGGTACAATTAATTGTTTATGGAGCAAAATTATAGTTAGGGTGGGAGGATAACACAGTGCCCAGATCTCTTGCTGGACAGCTCCAAGTGGCCTGCTCAGCTCCTGGGCCCTGCTACATACTTTGGTCAGCTTCCAGAATCCAGCCCCAAAGTTCTCCAGGTCTTGGCACCTTGCATGACCTTCAGTGGAGAAGCATACATTGGGTCCCAGGTTCTAATCCTGATGTCCTAAGATCTCTAGTAATGTGGACAAAGACCTTGAAAATCCTTTGCCACCTTGTCCATATTACTATGACAGATGGTCCCAGAAGTTTTCTCACAACAGTGTGTTATTTTTGTACCACACTATGCCTTCAGGGAAACCAGGGTTTGCACCCACAATTCTAAACCAAAGAAAATGACACTCTGCGCATGCAAGTCCTTTTTTCTGTTTTTTTAAAAAATGCAATACAGAGAAAGGCTTCCTCCAAATGCAAGGAAAATACTCGCAACACGCTCCTGCTATTTATGCATCAGGGCTCATAATATTTAAGTATTCAAGCTGTAAAGCCATGAACTGGTTTTCCCTGCCAGACTCAGCAGACTCTTAACAGCTGTTGGTAAAACAAGTTTATAAATTGTTCGTAAATTCCTTCAGAGTAATTGCTGACTGCACTTTTGGGAGCGGGGGAGGGTGGAGCTGAACGACCCCCTGGGTTTTAAACTTATTATTCTCTTCCCAACCCAACCCAAATAATAGATTCTCTGATCTGGGAAGCATCATCTTTGTGAGGAATGCTGGGCGACTTCTCTTCTGTCTCAACCTTGCCTACAAAAGATCTATTTGAGGGCTTCAGAGACCTCACAGGCAAGTCAGAAATTGTGTGGGCTTCCTCTGTAACACAGAACAACCCACTTGTGGGGTGAGCAAATTGTCCTTGGGGCTTTCCCCACTTACCATTTGCTGCGCGCTACTCCGAGAAAGTAGCGCGGGGTCCAGTGGCGCTCCCCACTTGCAAGGGCGGCAACCACGTAGCCGCCCCGAAGCTGCTGCTCTCCCGCCCCTTCAGCGCGCATCATTTTTGGTGCTGAAGGAACGCGCGGGGCAGTGGGAAACGCAACCCTGCAGCAGAAATCATTCGTGCCGGGGAACCGCTGGGAGTAGCGCGCCGCAAATGGTAAGTGGGGAAAGCCCCCTTATTTACTTTATCAAAGACTTTCATGGCCGGACTCAACTAGCTGTTGTGGGCTTTCCAGACTGCGTGGCCGTGGTCTGGTTAATCTTGTTCCTAATATTTCACCTGCATCTGTGGCTGGCATCTTCAGAGGTGTATCATGGAGAGAAGTGATACACCTTTGAAGTTACCAGCCACAGATGCAGGCAAAATGTTCGGGACAAGATCTACCAGACCACGGCCACACAGCTCAGAAAGCCCACAACAACAATTTAGTTTCTTTTTATAATCCTATTTTTGTCACCCGTTTTGGTTTTCCTTTTTCTTCCTCTGGATTCCTTTGAATTGTGTACATATATTTCATTGTTTACATACACCGCATATAAAGCTATTATATGCACAAAGTTCTGGGACCTCCGGCAGGCCAAGAAGAAGAAGAGTTTGGATTTATATCCCCCCTTTCTCTCCTGCAGGAGACTCAAAGGGGCTTACAATCTCCTTTCCCTTCCCCCCTCACAACAAACACCCTGTGAGGTGGGTGGGTCTGAGAGAGCTCCGAGAAGCTGTGACTAGCCCAAGGTCAGCCAACTGGCGTGTGTGGGAGTGTACAGGCTAATCTGAATTCCCCAGATAAGCCTCCACAGCTCAGGCGGCAGAACTGGGAATCAAACCCGGTTCCTCCAGATTAGATACACGAGCTCTTAACCTCCTACACCACTGCTGCTCCTAGCAGATGTTCTACCGCTAAGCCATAGCCCCAAAGTACTTACCCAACTTCTTTATGGTGCAGAAATCTGGGGATGGAAATTGAGTGTAGTTGAACAACTAGAAACCATCCAGAACAAATTTCTGAGAAAGATCCTGTGTCTCCCACAAGCTATACCTGCAGAACTGTTATGGTTGGGGGTGGCCCTCCCTGCCATTTCTACAAGGATCCATCTCAAACAGCTGCTGTATTACAATGTAGTAATGCACCGCTGACCCAGCAGCACCGTGGTCGAGCGCTGGAACACCTACGCTCCTACGGCCTTCTGGTCGCACCGCACCCCCACTCCTCATCCCCCTATGAGTCACGGGTCATGAACTGTCTGGCTCAGTCACCGGGCGCAGGGACAATGGTCTTGCCCCCAGGTGAGGATTAGGCTCAGACGCTTACGCTCCTCTCCGCGACGTAGCCAGGTGAGATCATGCATCACATGATGATCTCCCGACATCCCGCTCTCCCGGAACTCCCCTCCGTTCCTCCCTTCTACACGCCCCGGATAGAATCAGCTACAATAAAAGGTGCCCCAGGAACCAGCACGCGGGAGACTCGCTAGGAACCACGGACCTCCGCTGCGCCTCCCACTGCTGGCGCATCTCCACCAGATAAAGAAACCTCCGCGTCTCGCCTCTTTCCTTAGCGACGTAATTTTAATTCCCTGCGGGATGACTACAAGCTGGTGCCGAAACCCGGGAATCCTCGAACCTCCACCCTGCTCACCGTCGCCTGGGAAAGGGCAGCGGTACCGAAGTCCGCTGGATCCGGGCACATCCAGGGACCAGCCACCGTTTCGGTATCGCCCGTCCGGCTGGATCGGCGCATCCAGGGACTTCGAGTCCTAGGACACTCTCTCGCCGTCGGCGGAACACCCGGTGAGTATGGGGAGCTTGCAAAAGCAGGGCTTGATGACAAGCTAACGTTAAGCGAACTGAAAGCGTTAGCTTAAAATGCGGCAAAAGGGTCCTCCGTAAAGAGAGGGGAGCTGCGCAAATTGGTTGAGGAAGATTGAAGCTCAATGTCCCATGGGTACCCGTAGAAGGGGGGACATTGAATCTTAAGGACTGGGAAAACATCGGGCGCACTCTTACGCATTGCCAGAGCCTCCAGCTGGCGCCCGATGTCACTCGCTACTGACGTGGAGACAATGTTATGTCGCCTGCCATCAGCCTGCAGACCTATGGCTCCCTTGCTGTAGGCCGCCCTCCTTTCGATCTTTCACCTTCAATTTCAACCCCGGAATTTTCTCTATCCTTCAATTGGACGCCCTGTCCTCCTTCTGCCCCCCTTGCTCCTCCGCCTCCTTCCAATTCTCCCGCTGGCTCGGCCGCCCCCTCCCCTTGCTCCGCCTTCATTTTCCGAAGCCACGGCACCTCCGTCAGCGCCACGTAATGCGGCGGGTTTCGCTCTCGCAGAGCGTATTATACGATCTGCAAAAGAAAGAAAACCTGGCGGAGGGGCGATGCCGATATCCTGCGCTTTAGTGCCCCATCCATTTCACGGAATACCGAGGGGGAGGATGGCATTGTTCGACCGAGGTTGTCGAGTACGTATAAGCTATAATATCCTCGCTGAGCTCCATAAAGCAATGCGGGGCCTAGGAATCACCAGCCCCTATGTGAGAGGCATGTTGGGAAGCAGTGCGCCAGGAACCACCTAATGGTTCGAGGAGGACTAAGAGAAAACCACCTTTTCATGCTTTTTTAAGCCCCGCTTTTGGTATGCTTGATCACCAAGGGCGAGTACCGCCAGCGGTGCATAAGCAGAGGAGCAGCCTCTGAAGGCGCCTACACCACCAGCGCAGCACATGGCTCTTGAAACTTTCGCTAGCCCCAATGCACAAGTCGCCCTGCCGGTGGCCACCCTTACGATTAGCCTCTGAATGCGCCTACAAAGGCGTTTTTGAGAATCCCCAATACCGGACGAAAGCCAACCCAAAGTTTTTCTAGCACCCGGCAGAAGCCTCCAAGAGCCCTATGCTGGAGTTTGTGAAGACAGGCTCCAAGAGGCCCGCAGGAGGCACATTCACAACGAGGGGGCCTAGGGCGAACTGCCTAAGCGACTTGCCAAGCAGAGCGCCTCCGCTGAGTGCCGCAAAGCGGTCACAGGCCTAGGAAGGAACCCCGAGCTGGCCGACATGCTCAAAGCTTGCCAGGATATGGGGTCTTTACAAGCCCATCAAAGCCAGCCTTCTAGCTGCTGCCCTCTCCGCTGCCATGAGACAGCCCCGAGGGCGAGTGTCTCAATTGCGGCAAGCCAGGACATTTTCGGAGGAATTGTAGGCTGCCCGGCGGAGGCCCTACAACCCCTGACTGGGAGGAGGGTCTCTCCCCAGAGGGCGGGACCCCCAGGAAGAGTCTAGGGCCGAGCGCTCCCAATGCCCGTAGGGGAGGCCAGCGCCCGGGCATCTCCCCAGCCCGGAACCAAGATCCGCACCTCAAACCCTTCCCCCGGAGCTCCCCCATGAGATCTTCCCTGCCCCAGCTCAGTATAGTGATCCCATCCCCACGGAGACCATTGGGCTGGTCTTGCCAGCTTGCTCCCCCCCTACGTCTATACTTCCTGCTCTGCCAACCCCTTCTGCTTCCAAAGTCACCATGCCTCCTTCCAGTGCCCCAGAATGGCTTGCGTGTTTCAAAATCTCTGCAGAGTCCACAGTCACTGGTGCAACAGAAAGAAATGCTGGCCAGGAAGAGCACGCCAACATTCTGGCACTTTATGCCCAGTCCGTCTCTCATTATCCAAGAGGACTGCCGTTTTATGGAACCCTCCTCCAGAGATACCCCATAGCCGAAATCTACAGGACAATGAGGCATGGAAAGGGGAAGATGTGCTTCGCACAATGGCCTTAAGCCAAAAGTCGCTTCGTGGCAGGAAGAAGAAGCCCCCTTGGCCCCTCTCCAGCTGTAAGGTTCAAACCAGGATCTCATAGCCTCTGAGCCTGTGTGCAAAGCTCCTCTAAGCTCAAAGCTCCTCCCAGTGGCAGCAAAATCGTCAGCACCTCTTTAGAGAGAGAGTAAGATCTCAAATCAGAGTTGCAATCCTCCTCTGCGTTACTTTATATGTGCTCTGTATGCCTATGTATGTTCTGTATGGTTCTTGCCCCCTTTCAAGAGAGACCCCTAATTTCAGTTTTCCCCTCATAAGAGGGATTTTTCCATTAGCTTCCTAAGCTATGCTCTTGTGCTTCAATTAAAGTTTTTCTCCTTCTGATTATGTGTGTGCCAATGCCTTGAAAGGCTTCGCCCATTACAGCATCCTCATTTTAAACGGGACACAGCTCGTCGCGTGCTCCTAGAGATACCGATGGGACCTGCTTCAAGCCGCCTCCATCTTAGTTTAAACCTTTCAAAACTCTTTCTTTCAAACCTCTCCTTGAGAACCTTTTCCTTCGGGCCCATCTTGAGCCTACACTGCCACATTGGCGTGGCATGCCAGGAATTATTTTCTATGCTCCCCACATTTTCTGCTGAGCGCCCCCCTGGCTAGTCACAGTGCCGGGGGGGTCTCCCAGCTTCCACACCACTATCTTACACAGCCTCCGGCTGTGAAGGTAGGGAAGCAAGCCTCAAACCGGCCAAAGTCCTCTTTACAGGAGGGGAAGGTGAGAGCTGACTTCCAACTTCCCCGCCTTCTTTCTGCACACCTCCTTCTCTAATGGGCTGACGCACCCCACCTCTAGATCTAGAGGATCTGATAAAAGGGTTTTACCAAACCCCTCTCAATTTGCTCGTGTGATCAAACCTCAAGCCCAGGAACTGTTTTCTTTTTTTGCATATTTCTCTAAATCTTTCCTATGGATTGCTATATTACGATATGACTATAATTGTGAATTGTTTAAGTTGCTTTTGCAAAAACCCACACTTTAGGATACAATAAGTGATTGGGATTGTTTTACAAACAAACACCCGCACCTGGATGTGACCTCTCTCCCTTCTCCTAAGCCTTCGGGCAATTCCCCTGCCTTGTGTCTCTTAACGCCTTGATATGTTGCAAGTGATCGCAGATTTGTCGGAATGGGCCAACCGCGCTCTAATGGAAAGCTTGGCCGAAACAAACGCAAAGAAAGGGGAGTAGTCCCCCCCCCTATCGTAACCCAATCAAGGTCTCTATCCAGCAGACTCCATATCCAAAGTATCGTTCTCTATCAACAATCATTCAAAAAATTGCTAAGCCCCCCCCACTCAGGGGCTCAGGGTCCTCTATTGTCATCTACTAACCCAGCCAGCGCACAAACCCCCTGGGGGAAAAGCGTTGTTTGTTGCCTACTCTTCCATACAAGGAGTCCAGCTCGCCATGCCAAGGCCAGCCCCATCCCGAGGAGATGGAGCGGGTCTCTCCCTGAGGATCCAACCCAGCCGCCCTGTTGAGAGGGGTCCCGATTGCCCCCAGCCTGGGCCGAGATGGGAGGGATCTCTCTGGAGCCAGCACACCCATTCTCCTTCCACTTGGAGATCGCGAAAGCCCCTCACTGGGGCCACCCCTGGGGGGAACGGCAGCCTGGAGCCAGCTATGGTCTCAGAGTTTGATACTGTGTGTCGCTTGCCCCCCCATCCCACAGTCGCCATTCTCTCTCCCCTCTCTGTCAGCCCCCCTGGCTGAAACTTTGGAATTGCAGCCAGGAACATTCCTGATAGATTAACCCTTGGAACTCTCCGCTGTTTTCAGCCAGCTTGAATATTGTTGGAACAAGCCTTCTCTCACAACCTTGCTCGTGGAGAATCACTGAACCTGCAAATGCCTAAAGACTATCAGTAGCTCTCCCTACGCTCTTGAGAAATCCATGGACTCCTTAACGCCATGCAGCTCTGTAGCTTTGGTAGTCAAAACAGCAAGGAAGCCATGCATTTGGACAATTATGCAACCAATGGGTTTGCCTTCCTTCCGTATTACATCATCCAGCCTATGTATCGCTTTTAGCCATGTTTTATTGCTTACTGTCAGAACCAACTATTGCTGAAGTTATTGCATGCCTTAATTTTAGGAAGTTATGTTATTTGTTGTTGCTGCATTTCCGCCTGTGTCTGCCCGGAACTCTCTGCTACCTTACTCTGTCGTTCTGCCTCGGAGGCTTCACCCCGGAAGCCCAAGCACAGCTACGCCGCTCCGCCCTTCCCCTCGACCCCCCTTGCCGGAGCGACGCGGCAGCTCTATGGCCAGTGTGTTCCCCTCATAACTTCCCTTGTGTGGGAGTCCCCGGACCTTGTTTCCTGTAACGCACCAAGACTGGTGGCCGGCTGGCCTGTGCCCTGCTGAGAAGTCCATCAACTCCACCTCCATTGCTCTGGATGCCCTGGCCTCCGAGCAGCAGGAACTTTTCGTCAAGCGACTTTAGATAATCGTGCCGCCATTGATTATTTGTTGTTATTGCATCACCAGGGTTGTGAGAATGTACATAATATGTGCTTGCTTTTAATCTCTGATAATTCCCAGTTGATTCATATGAAGATGCGTGGAGTTGCAGTAGAAGTTGTATCCAATCTGAAATCTGCATGTATTGCCCCTATTGGTGGTCAGCCCCTCTGGAGCTGGCTATTGCCGGAGGATGTGGTTGAGTGCTATCGGTACAGCTCTGCATTGGTTTGATTGTATGCCTCATCGTCGGGTCTTGTTTCTCTGTTCAATGTGTATCTAATATTGCCTGTAACATGTGTAAGAAGCCCCTCGACTTTCCCCCCTGCCCCCCCAAACCACAAGTTCTAATGTTGCACAAGCAGCCTCGGTCAACTTCGACTAAACAGCCCGAGGAGGGGACAAGCGTCCCCCTAAATCGCCTCAGCATTTACGGCCTCCCCTTCTAAAATGTAAAAAGGGAGGAGATGTAGTAATGCACCGCTGACCCAGCAGCACCGTGGTCGAGCGCTGGAACACCTACGCTCCTACGGCCTTCTGGTCGCACCGCACCCCCACTCCTCATCCCCCTATGAGTCACGGGTCATGAACTGTCTGGCTCAGTCACCGGGTGCAGGGACAATGGTCTTGCCCCCAGGTGAGGATTAGGCTCAGACGCTTACGCTCCTCTCCGCACGTAGCCAGGTGAGATCATGCATCACATGATGATCTCCCGACCTCCCGCTCTCCCGGAACTCCCTCCGTTCCTCCCTTCTACACGCCCCCGATAGAATCACAATAAAAGGTGCCAGGAACCAGCACGCGGGAGACTCGCTAGGAACACGGACCTCCGCGCTCCCGCTGCTGGCGATCTCCACCAGATGAAACCTCCGCGTCTCGCCTCTTCCTTAGCGACGACCCTGCGGGGATGACTACATTACAAGAAACTAGTAAGTATATCTGAGGAGCATTCAGTTAAGTTTTGCTATTGACTCTTGGAGAAGGACAACAAATGGTCGAATTTATTAGCTCCCATGTTATGATTATATTCGTTTCGATTAATCGAGATGTTAAGTCATTGGATACTAATAACAGTCATGAACAGCTGTTCAAGAGGCATACCTTTCAAGATATTGAGAGAGCACCTTGTTTGAAATTTTCAACTTCATATCCTGAAGTTAAGAAAAACAAAATCTATTCCCGATACCTAACTGATCTCTCCGAAACCTCCTTAAGAAAGGCATTTACCAGCCTTCGTTTTTGAGCCTTTCCCACTGAATATCTCATTGGTAGATACTGAAAGCTCCCAAGGGACCAGGATCTCTGCCCGTGTGACCTTGGCCCGCCAGAAGACTTAGCCTGTTATATCTTACATTGCCCCCTCTGTGACAACATTGAAATAAATACCTCAACCAAATCTGAAACTGATGGCTCTAACGGTTGTGCTTTCTTTTGGCTGATGTAGGAGTGGGGAAACAAACCTGGTTCACTGGAAAAGAATCCGCAGCCCATGTGGAGGAGTGGGGGAATCAAACCTGGTTCTACAGATTAGAGTCCACCTGCTCTTAACCACTGCACCATGCTAAAAGATCCCCATCAGTTGCACTCCAGATGAGAAAACTGATTGCTGACCAAAGGCTAATCACAAACAGTTTTCCATTCCCTCCAAAGTGGGAACACCTCCTTCCCTCTCGTGGAAGATGATGCCAGAGGGTGGGTGCAACCACAGAGTAAGTGTCTTACTGAAGCCTTCTCCCCCCCACCCCCCGCCCTCACCACCAGCACTGGCTTCACCTGACAGGATGGTGAGAACCCTGGTACTGCCAATAAGATCTATTGAGCCAACCTCCATGGTTCTGACCACAGGTACAACAATCTGTATCACTGTTGCCAGTCTTTGGCCGTAACCTGAAAACATTTATTCCAGAAGGTCCTATTCAACTTATGTATCTAAATGGAAACTATATCCACGTTTCTCCAAAGTGAATCCAAAGCAGTGGGGGGAAAATGTGATTGGTAGGTCTGAAATTTGAATGTCATTGTGCTTTTGTTGGCAGTTTATATATTTTTGTTTAATTGTTATTGCATTTGACATTTTTTATTCTGTAAGTTTCCTGGGGGCAGGGGGGTACGCCGTTGGGCCAAGAAGGTGGCGTATAAATCCTCCTCATATGTAAACAAACAAGCACCCCCATGTTCACAGAATCCTGTTTGCAGTCCATCGTCTCGGAACGCTAAACTTAGGCCGAGGGCTTTATTCCAGGCCTCCAAGGGCCAATCGGCCACCGACACAGCATATGCATAACTAAGAATTTGGGCCGATTAACACGCCACTTCTTCCAGCTGATAATTGCTTTCGGCCGTTAACAACGTGTTAACATTTTATCCCCTTCCTTTCAAGCAGAACATACTGTCACCCAAAGCAAAACTTGTGCCTGGGCTCAAGCCCAAGGACACCAAAAGGGAAGCATTAGATACTAATCTTTATGTTGCACGAGGTCTTTTCTGGCATGGCCACAACCTTGAAGCGAGTGAGGGGTTTTCCCCCCCTTTCAGTTCTGCTTACGGCATGTAAACAGCTGTCTATAAAACTCAGTTATGAAGTGGTCCCTCGCTAATGACAAAAAATGGGCAGTTGAGCTTTGCCTTTCTGTACTGGAGGGGAGACATACCTGTTGAATTTCAGCCTGTCACACAGCCATTATGGCAACTTGTCTTGTGAAACTTGCCCAAAAAACCCAAAACCTTTTCATAAACTGTGTACTGGAACAAAGAAATTAATACAAAACCCCATTTTTGGTATTATTATTATTATTATTATTATTATTATTATTATTATTATTATTATTATTATTATTATCATCATCATCATCATCATCATCATCATCATCATCATTATCATTATCATTATCATTATCATTATCATTATCATTATCATTATCATTATCATTATTATTATTATTATTATTATTATTATTATTATTATTATTATTATTATTATTATACACATAACAACACAGCACAAGTGTCTGGAATTCATCTCTGAATATCGAGTCCTTCCCAAGGACCTAGGATATTAGAGGTATTTGCGTAGAATGTGTGCAGTTCCTAGAAGTGCTGCTTTCTGCAGCATGTGGACTGATGTTCTGTCCAAGTTTAGGCTTTCCAGATGTTTTTCAAGATTTCTTGGGATTCCTCCTAGAGCACCGACTACTAGTGGGATTGCTGTTGTTCTTTTTTGCCACAATCGTTCAACTTCAATTTGTAGGTCCTTGTATTTTGTGATCTTTTCCAGCTATTATTATTATTATTATTATTATTATTATTATTATTATTATTATTATTATTATTATTATTATTATTATTATTATTATTATTATTATTATTATTATTATTATTATAGATTTCACAGCTGCCAGATCTTTAGCTGGTTGTCTTCACCTAAGGGGAAATCCTAAAAAAAACAAAAACACCAGGCAATACTTTTGATGAAGATCAACAAGTTTTCCAAACACTGTCAGGTAGGGTGATGGTGGCCACAGGGCCAGCTTTAAGCCAATTGCACTAATTGCTCTGAATGGGGTCCTGTGTGCAAGGGGACCTCACACTAGGGTAATCTAGTCTTGTCAAGTACACACAGCAACACATTGCAACATGCAAGCATTTTAAGGGCACATTTTAATTGATTTCCTTTCTACTGCAGAGTTATAACATCTATAATAGACTTTGTTTATATCTCTATGGCTCATTCTGCACATGCAATGAATGCCTGCAATGAATGCACACTCTGAAATAGGGGAAAGCAGCAGAGGAGGAGGAAGAGGAGGAGGAGGAGGAGGAGGAGGAGGAGGAGGTGGTGGTGTTTGGATTTATATCCCCCTTTCTCTCCTGCAGGAGACTCAAAGGGGCTTACAATCTCCTTGCCCTTCCCCCCTCACAACAAACACCCTGTGAGGTGGGTGGGTCTGAGAGAGCTCCGAGAAGCTGTGACTAGCCCAAGGTCACCCAGCTGGCGTGTGTGGGAGTGTACAGGTAATCTGAATTCCCCAGATAAGCCTCCACAGCTTAGGCGGCAGAGCGGGGAATCAAACTCGGTTCCTCCAGGAAAGGAGGGATGTCCTGATGTCCTGAACAACTTGATTTCTCTTGGGAATGAGGACTAAGGCCCCTTCCGCACATGCAGAATAATGCATTTTCAATCCACTCTCAATGCACTTTGCACCTGGATTTTACTGTGCAGAATAGCAAAACACACTCGCAAACCATTGTGAAAGTGGATTGAAAGCGCATTATTCTGCTAGTGCAGAAGGGGCCTATGAGATAAGGTTGGGAAATTCTTGGAGAGTTGGGAGTGAAGCCTAGGAGGGGAGGGAGTACAGTGGAGTATAATGAAGAACAGCAGGAACTTTTTCAGAGAGGGAGGATAGCGAGCCGTCAAGTAGCGAGCCAGCTCAGTGCTGACTGCCGATTGTGCCGGCTCACTGACCCAACAAAGCCTGCGGTGACACTGGCGCATCTTCCCACAAACCCCATTTAGCACTTTGAACACTTTGTGATTGACAGAGCATGGCTTGAAGCTGGCTTGCAGCATTCACGATCTGGATGCTTGCCCCTGCTGAACCAGAGAACTGGGACAGAGTTCCCCCCATTGATTGGGGTGGCCAAAGGGTGTGTGGGAGGGGGGGCGGCTGGCCGGGCAGGGATGTCAGATGCTCTTTGGATCCATCTTCCCTCAATGACAAGCAACTCAGGGCAGCAGAAATGTTGACGGAGACCAAAAGAAACTTACAGAGTTTCCCAGGGCTGCTGTGGGTGCTGCACATGCACAAAAGACTGGGGGATTAATTTGTTTTTGTTTCTTTTATTTTTATTTTTTATTTATTATTAGATTTCACAGACCGCCTCATTCCTGACAAGCTCTAGGCAGGTCACAATACACTGTAACATCCAATAAAATACTTAAAAACACATCTAAACATTTAAAGTTCAAGGTGCAGCATAACAAATCAAATAACAACAGTCTGACACCCCATGTTGGTGGCACCTGGTCTTAAGGCTGGGAGGGGCTGGCAGTGCCCAAGATAGAAACAATATGGCGCACTGCCAGGGATGATAAAATATGGCAGGGCTTCATGAGGGGGCAGCCAATCTGCGGCCAGCCTCACCAAAAGCCCGGTGGAACAGTTCAATCTTCCAGGCCCTGCGGAACTCACCAAGGTCCCGCAGGGCTCGAACAGCTGGTGGAAGAGCGTTCCACCAGGCAGAGGCCAGCCGCATCGTTGAAGGGCCGGGACTTCAGTAACTCTGCCGTCACAGAGCACAGTGGCCTATTTGGGACATATGGGGTAAGACAGTCCCGTAGGTATGAGACAGGTCAGGTGGAGAGAAAAAATGCTGTATCCTTTAAAAAATCTGTTTGTCCCATTTTTTTCCTGCCGTTCTTCCAAGGAACTTGGGATGATTCTCTGGTTCCCAGTTTTAGCATCACTGCAATCCTGGGAGATAGGCAGGGATGCCGGCTTCCAGGTAGGACATGGGGATCCCTCAGAACTGAAGCTCATTGTTACACGACAGAGTTCCGTTCCCTTGGGAAAAATGGATGTTTTGGATGGGGGGGGGCTCCGTGGCCTGCTTGTACCCCACTGAGGTCCCTGTCCTCACCAGGCTCCACCCCCAAATCACCAGGAATTTCCCAAACTGGATCTGGAACCCCCCCCCCCCCCCCCCCGCATCCCAAACCAGTGGCCAAGGGGACCCGGCAACCCGAGAGGTGGGTAAGACTGAGAGACTGACTAGCTCAGGGGTCTGCAACCTGCAACCTGCAGCTCTCCAGATGTTCATGGACTACAAATCCCATCAGCCCCTGCCAGCATGGCCAATTGTAGTCCATGAACCTCTGGAGAGCAGCCGGTTGCAGACCCCTGGACTATCTCAAGGCCACTCAGCAAGTTTTATGTCAGAATTAGAATTTGCAGCAGGGTCCCTGCAGTCTTAATACTGTCACCTTTACGCCACACTCTCTTTCATAAAACAGCACCCCAATAAATAAGACTGTGCTTTGTTTTGAAAGACATCAATTACATTTATTAAAATGAGAACATAATTCGGTGCAGGGGTGGAAGACTCGAGCTGGAAATACCCAGATTCCAATTCCTGCTTAGCCTTGAAGCTCGCCGGATGACTTTAGGTAAGTTGTTCTCTCTCTCGGGCTGAGCTACATCACAGGGTTGTTGGAATGATAAAACAGAAGGGGAAAGAATCACGTAGCTCCCTGGACAAAAGGTAGGATGAAATATCATATATAAACAGAAAGGATTACTAATTTGGTATTAATGGATACATTCTTTGGAATAGTTCTGATTTAACGTTAAGTGAAGGCTGGTTTGGTAGCCAAAATGTCTTGTTGCAGTTTAGGTTAACAGGTCAGGCTCGTAGTTAATGATTGCTGGGCTATTAATTAGAACTTAATTGCCTTTTTTATTCTGCCATTGTGAGAAGCAGCCTCTGATCTCCTCGCCTTGGCCCCACGATGGCTCCGCCATCTCTAGTAATCCGGAAAGTATGCCAAATTCTTACACAACAAAGAAAGCTGCTCAGACAGCTGCTTTTCAGCTGACATCTTTATGCCCAGCGATAGCAGCCTGGTAACATTTTTCACTAGTTTAGTTTGAAGGGTTGGGGTGGTTTGGGTTTTTTCAACCCCCTCCCAGCTTCTTTCCACTTCTCCCTTTGGTGCTTGAGAGAGTGGAGTTGCGAGCGCAGGAGGCTCGAGAGCCAAGCGATGCCCTGGCTGGACAGCAGTGGAACGCAGCGTCGTAAGGTTACTATTTATCTAAACGCGAGCCGGGTTGGCACTCGCATCTGGCGCCTGGCACTTATAGCAATTATTTATGATTTCCACCAAGATTTAAAAGCTCATCGTCGGCCTTGTAATGCAGTAACTGATTGCACGGCTAATGTAATTAAGAAAAGATTATGATGTCCACGTGGCGCGGCAGATGGTGGTGTTCGTTGCAATCGGCAACACACAACTGGCAGGCAACCGCACAAGGGCAGCGAGGCGCTCGCAGCTGGAGCACGACTTTGCCACCATCCATTCGAAAATCAAGGAGGAGTAGAGAGAAGGGGACAGGTGGGCTGGACCCATTCCCTTGCAAGAAGGAGGAGAAGAAGAGTTTGGATTTATACCCCAGCTTTCTCTCCTGTAAGGAGACTCAAGGTGGTTTACAAGCTCCTTTCCCTTCCTCTCCCCACAACAGACACCTTGTGAGGTAGATGAGGCTGAGAGAGTTCTGAA
The DNA here is from genome assembly GCF_021028975.2 of Sphaerodactylus townsendi. Lineage (NCBI taxonomy): Eukaryota > Metazoa > Chordata > Lepidosauria > Squamata > Sphaerodactylidae > Sphaerodactylus > Sphaerodactylus townsendi. The sequence goes on along the minus strand of NC_059436.1, from coordinate 37,652,613 downwards.
GAACTGTGACTAACCCAGGGTCACCCAACAGGAATGTAGGAGTGCAGAAACACATCTGGTTCACCAGATAAGCCTCTGCCACTCAAGTGGAGGAGTGGGGAATCAAACCCAATTCTCCAGATTAGAATACACCTACTCTTAATCACTACACCATGCTGGCAAGACTGTCTGTGAAGGACTCACACACAGACAGAGGAGTCTGACCTCCTCAGAATGGCCGCTCACTAGCGAGGTTTTGAAGCAGGCAGCTGCGTTTCAAATATCCTCATCTCAGTTGTGTTTCCAAACCAACCTGCAAGTCTCCTTTTGTACCAGTGTCTCTGTCCCTTGCCAAACGGCACCAAAACAGTGTCAAAATGGCACCAAAAGAGTTATCGATGGCAGCAACGGGAAAAAGTCAAAACTGATACCGACACTAGTGACACTCTATTAAATTTGAAAAGACCCAAAGATGACCACGTTGGCTTCCCTGTCTCTTGCCCCAGTTTCTTCTCTTAGAATGAACAAACTTTTAATATCGTCTTCACTTGAAAGGAAGATGACCCTGAAGGGAAGACAATCCCCTTCAAAATGTTATACAGGCACCAAAAAATGACTTGACATAACTGTAGTGTGCATGTGACTGTAAAATGCCCCCTCTTTTTCTATGGCCAACTTGTGAAAAAAAACTCATCTTGCATTTGATGAAGTACTGCAGTGCTTACCACTCACAGGGCCTGTGCCTTAAGAACATAAGAACATAGGAACATAAGAACTAGCCTGCTGGATCAGACCAGAGTCCATCTAGTCCAGCACTCTGCTACTCACAGTGGCCCACCAGGTGCCTTTGGGAGCTCACATGCAGAATGTGTAACCAATGGCCTCTTGCTGCTGCTGCTCCTGAGCACCTAGTCCAGTGGTGGCGAACCTTTGGCACTCCAGATGTTATGGACTACAATTCCCATCAGCCCCTGCCAGCATGGCCAATTGGCCAATTGGCCATGCTGGCAGGGTTTGATGGGAATTGTAGTCCATAACATCTGGAGTGCCAAAGGTTCGCCACCACGGACCTAGTCTGCTAAGGCATTTGCAATCTGAGATCAAGGAGGATCAAGATTGGTAGCTATAGATCGACTTCTCCTCCATAAATCTGTCCAAGCCCTTTTTAAAGCTATCCAGGTTAGTGGCCATCACCACCTCCTGTGGCAGCATATTCCAAATTGTGGCTCTGTGCTTTGCAGTGGGGCCTCCCTGTGTTTCCCCATTTACATGTGAGGGGTGCACCACTGCTTCCCCTGGCTGAGCCCAGCTGCCATTTTGCCTCACCCCTGTTTCTGGGTCAGGAAATTGATCAGAATAGGATTGGGGAGTGGGGCTGCCCACTCTGGTTTGGGAAATTCCTGGAGATTTGGGCGTGGAGCCTGAGGAAGAACCCCAGGAGGGTATAATACCATTGTTAGGTCCTGGACCAAAGATCAATAAGCAGACTCCAGATTTGAAATCAGTAGTCTTTGTTGGGTTGGCAACAGGCACTCAGTCTCAGAAAGCCAGTTCTGGGAAATCTGGCTTTCAACAGTAATATTTCTCTAATGCTGTTCCTCCAGTCTCTCCCCGCCCTCCTTCTCACAGATTATGGGAACAACGAGGTGTGAAAGACTTTGTTTTCGAAAGTAAATGTCTCAAGGCCATAGCGATAGCCTCCTGTCAGGCTGCGCCCACAGCCTCCATTCCTCCCTCCTCCCTTTCGAAGCCCCCAACAGGGGTGCACTACTTATCTACATTGCTAAGCGCATTGAAACCAGAACAAAAGGCCCATTAACATATGACAGGTATGGATACATAGGAGGTCATAATTCGCACTCTTGCTGCCTGGTGCCTCTTGGTCTGAGGTCAGGAGGGGGCAGGTGCTGCTCCTGACAACCATAGAGTCCACCCTCCAAAGCAGCTATGTCTGATCTTTTGTTGGTTGACTGGAGATAAAATGTAATAGTGGGAAATCTTCAGGTGCCACCTGGAGGTTGGGAGTTGGAAACACTTCTCCCCCGCACGCCTCCCTCACTCCCCCACTCCCCACACACCCAACAACAGTTCCCAAGGATCTTTGGGAAGAGAGACTTATTATCAACCAATTTAAGCCTGTGGTATGTGTAAACAAGCCTTCTCATCCTGCACTGCTAGCTGGCCTGTGTTTCATGCCTGTACTGATCTTACCACCTCTTGAATTGCCAGCAGGAGATAGTTTGCTGTCGTGAATGAGCTCCCCTCCTTCCCCTTCCGCACAAGTTTGTTTCACTTTGCAGTCGTCTGCTGCCATTTCTACTAAAGTGTTTTTTGCCAGAGGCACAGCCATTTGGGCATCTCCAAAGCATTTCTTCTCCGAGGCCTCGGGCAAGATGGTGAGTGCTAAAACTAATGCTCTCCTCTGCCTGTGTGCCATGGGACTTCTTCAAGGAATGGTGGGCCAAAGGAATTATGAGAGGAGATTCAAGGATGACAGTTTAATGCGGCACAGATGTGGATCTTCTTAAAAACCCTGACTCTACTCATGTGGAAGCAGCAGAGTTAACTGTTTCACTTCCGTTCTTCTAAAGTTCTATTAAGATTTAACTAGGGACAAGTGGACATCTCAGTGTAGGAAATAATTTAGATTTGAGCATTCAGGAATTAATTTCTGTGTGTCCTCTGAGATCCAATCTGGATTTAGCAGATTGGATCACCATCTCTAGATTTACTTTGGAAAAGAGTTCTCTGTGCTGTCAGTTTGTCTTTAAAAGGTAAATAACATGAGCGTATAGCCCCAACTTAGATCAGGGCCATCCTGGCATGGCTTTGATAATCAAAACTGCTTTCAATGTATTGTCGAAGGTTTTCACGGCTGGAATCATTTGGGTGCTGTGTGGTTTCCGGGCTGTGTGGCCATGTTCTAGCAGCATTCTCTCCTGACGTTTCACCTGCATCTGTGGCTGGATCCTCAAAATCTGAGGATCCTCTGAGGATCCTCTGATTTCTGAAGATCTGAGGATCCTCTGATCTGAGGATCCTCTGAAGATGCCAGCCACAGATGCAGGCGAAACGTCAGGAGAGAATGCTGCTGGAACACGGCCATCCAGCCCGGAAACCACACAACACCCAAAACTGCTTTCTTTACTGTTAGTAGTACCTTCAAAGGAAAGCAGAAGCTTTTAAAGAGCCCATCAGTTCAGAACTATGGAGGATTCTTAATCCACGGCTTCATTTTGGCAGTTTGGTAACTTGGAACTCCAAATTTCAGAGAGGACTGTCAATAAGGAGCATTTCAGAAGCATCCTTAGCAACTGCAAATATATATATTAATCTCTGCTACTCTCCTTCCCTTCTGCTCTTTGTCTCCTGCTTTTTGATGAAAACCTCCAAAGTAGCTCACAATAAAAACAGAATATTACAATACAGGAAACAGTAGAATATACAACTATCATGTATCTGGCAAAGGAACTACAAAATAAAAGGCAAACAACTAGCAGAGTTATTTGATCCAAAATGGAGAGTCAGCACAAGACAAAATCTCCCCAGCTGTTAAAATTCAGATTGTAACCCCCTTGAGTCAGAGACCTAGACCTGCCATTTTGCTTATGTGTTACTCTACAATGTTCCAAGTTCACTGATGAAGCTTAATGCATGAATGAAGAAACCCAGAGGCTACTGGTTCATGGCTACTGCAGTGCCTGTGCTGTCCCAGGTTCTGGCCATAGTAATGGGGTTTGAATTGATTGAAACTGAACCCAGAAAAAGGGCAGGTCTTCTAAAATGAGAGATTGGAGTAGGGTTGCCCATTGGAGAAGACTCAAATAAGATTCATTAGTGACAGAACATTCACTCATCTTTTGATTTGCAGTGGTGCACATTCTGTGAATTTGTATCCAGTTAAGGACAGATAGTTCATCATTCATTCAAAGACTGTACTATCTGAGACTTTTAAGGAAACAACAACTGAATGGAAAACTCCTGGTGTCCTTTTACCGCTATGCTATAGAGAGTGTCTTAACCTACTGCCTCTGTGTATGGTTCTCCAGTTGCACAGTGGCAGATAGGAAGGCGCTCCAAAGGGTGATCACTACTGCACAAAGGATTATCGGCTGCCCTCTCCCCTCCTTGGAAGAACTCTATAATTCCCGAAGCCTAAAGAAAGCCCAAAATATTCTGAGAGACCCGTCTCATCCAGCACACTCTCTTTTTGAACTGTTACCTTCCAGCAGACAATACAGGTCTATCAAAACTAGGACAAAGAGGCTTAGAGACAGCTTCTACTCTAGAGCTGTGGCTATGCTAAACTCCGCAGCTTCGTGTTGATGTGTTTGGGGCTGTGTAGGGATGGGTGGAGGAAGGGGAAAGTGAGGATGGGGTGTGAGTCTGAAATTGTGTGCATCAAGGAATGCTAGTGTAAATTTCGTTGTGCATGCACAATGACAATAAATGCTTATGCTTATGCTTATTTATTACCATTCCATAATATGAATTCCTAAATGAATAGAGACTGCTATCTGACAGTAATTATATGGCCTGCATTTGATTGGAGATCCATAAGCAACCTTTCTAGGAGAAGGTGAGATCAAGGAGAAGGTGAGATCGAGGCTCTCCTCAGGCAATGCTGATGAATGGCCCAAGCCTTGGGTGGGAAAAAGATTCGTTGATGGAACCGCTGCATACCTATCCATTGCCACAAGGGCTTGCAAAGCCACCCACCTTGCCACAGCCAAGCCTAGCATTCAACTCACTTAGCCGCAGCTTCTCAAGTCCCTGTGGATCTGGTAAGAAGCTGCAGGAAGAGCTGAAACTTTTTTTCAGGTTCAGATTTAACACACACCCCCCCCCAAAAAAAAAAATTGGGAAAGCCAAATAAAATCAATATGGGGGAAATCAGCTTTTTCGGCTTTTTATTACCGGGTCTTTTAAACCGAAACCCGAAAAATACCGAAAAGGATGCACACTGCTGTCCCTGAGTGCAAAATCTAATTATTATCTAGCAGACAGATGAACTGATTTCCTTTTGCTGACCTTCCCTGAATGTCTCCTAACCTACCAACCTGCTTCAGGCACGGGGGAAACTTCCACCCAGTCCTTTTATCCACCCTGCCTGGACGCAATATCCTTTTTCACCTTTCTGGGAAGCCTCTCTCTGTTTTAGCTCAGTCAGAGCCAGGAAACCATCATGGATTCACCTGAATTCCTGGACCTTATACCTTTGAAATACTTTTGTGCTGGCTCCTATAACTCTGCTCTGCCAGCCAAAACTCAGCCTCTCCATTTGGACAGAGGCTTGTTTCTCTGGGACTTCAGAACCTTAACTCCTACATTATTATTCTTCTTACCATTGTCTCACTAATGCAGGGTCTGCTGCTTGGATTTTTATATGCCACTTCTCTTGATCAAGCATGATGTCTGGTTGCAGGCATGTCACTTTCAGATCTGCATCGATGGTATATTGCCATCGTTGCTTTGGCCGTCCACGTAGCTTCCAACTCGCACCCTCAGTGTGATAGGCGATGCTGGCAATAGAGTTGGACATGGCCAAACCAGCACAGGCGCCTCTCTCTCATTTTTGCCTTGATGGGCATGATGCCAGATTGTTTTTGGACCATGTTGTTGGTGATGTGGTCAAGGGGGGGATTCACCCAGTGTCCAGGGAGTCATGCACATTTCCATGACATGGAGCTGTTTCTGAGCTGCTTTCATTACGGGCCAGTATTCTGACCTATAGAGCACTTCCGGGCGAACCATGGCCTTGTAGATTTTGTTACTTCCGGTTTATAGGCATTGTCTTATCACAAAGAACACCAGTGACTCCCTTCCACCTCAGCCATGTCGCATAGACTCTCACCCGTATTTCACCATCAGTGCTGCCATCGCTCTGTAAGATTGAGCCGAGGTACCTTTACCCCTACATTGCCTTACCTTATTTTTTCCCTTGAGATTTTTGGAAGGTCTGCCTAACCCCACTACTATCAACCTGTGGATTGATGAAATTCACAACATACTGGAAGTTAAGGTGATTTTGGTCTCCTGGGACTTGCAGCTTTAGCAAAAAAAGACATGGGGGAGATGGGAAGGTTTCTTTCTTTAGCCGTGTGTGTTGGGAGGGGGGCAGAGGCCTGTGGCTCAAATGCTAAAAGATAAGGTGATTTTGCTAAACCGGGACTTGCAGCTTTAGAGAAAAAGAAAGGGAAGAGACAGGAATATTTCTACTTTTTTGCCATTTTTTACCCTGTGTGTCTGAAAGAGGGGAAGGGAGATAAAGCTGCTTCCCCGAATATGGAAAGTGAGGTGAGTCTACTCTCCTAGTGGTGGCGAACCTTTGGCACTCCAGTTGTTATGGACTACAATTCCCATCAGCCCCTGCCAGCATGACCAATTGGCTATGCTGGCAGGGGCTGTCCTGTATCTGAATGTAAAAGGTCGCCACACTGAATGATAAATATTATCAAAAAATTATGAACCCTCACTTCAACCAAACAGATACTCCCATATTTTCAGATCAGGATATCTGAGAAGCCAGCCTTTACTGTGGATTCTGAGACGTATTTGGAGATTCACACTGAGTATCCAGCATGGGAGTGGTGAAGTCGTTAGAGGGTTGTTGTAAGATTGGGGAGACCATTCCTCACATAGCTACAAAGCACGCTATGTCAGGGGTGTCTGACTCTGGCCCTCCAGATGTTCATGGACTATAATTCCTATTAGCCCCTTTCATACATTAATGTAATAGCTACTCTAGTTGTCCTACTGAAAAAATTCATGGCATTTCCTCTTCTCTTACCGGGTCCTCTTTTTTGCGATTCAGACTATTGCAAATGGGAAAAATTATACTTGATTAATTGTTGATGGCATATGGCTTTTGGAAATACAATTTCATATTGAAATAATTTAATGTGGTCTATTAAACATGGGCCTGGATCAGGTTCAGCCCCATGCCCCCCTAGCCCTCCAAAATTAAGGTCTACATTCCTGGCCTAGTCAGGAACACCAGTGGAAGGAAAAATGATGCACACCACCCTGCACTCCCTGTAATAAGACCAGGATAAATGGGGCATGGATAACTGTGCTGTGGGAAGGCTTCCTGTGATGCTGCCTCCAGGTCCTGGTATTCAGCAGTTAACTGCCTCTGAATGTGGAGGTTCTCTTTAGCCACCTTGGTGAGTAGCAATTGATAGACCTGCCCTCCACAAATCTGTCTGGGCCCCCTTTTTAAAATGTCCACTGTTCTTAGTCATGACTACACCCTCTGGCAGTAAATCCTTGTCTTTGCTCAATGTTCCAGAATCACAAAGACTGTACCAGATCAATAACTCTTGTGAGGACATTATAATCTCTCCCGTTCACAAACATTTAGCACCCATTTTTCATGTTTTATATATGGAAGCATTGACTACTGCAATGTGTCATACGTTGAGGTTCCCTTGCTGACTATTTAGGAGCATCAACTGGTGCCAAGCGCAGCTGCTTGTCTCTGTCTCCGAGTCAGATGCGGAGAGCATTTAATCGCAACCCTCCATCATCTGTACTAGTTCCTTGTTGTCTTTGAGGCACACATTGAAAGTGTGGATTTTAACCTATAAATCCATTCGGAGCCCAGATTTTCTGCTCCCTGTTGTGCCATCATGTCCATCAAGATCACTTGGGTATGCCCACTTTACGAAATCATCCATGTTCCAAATTCAGATGGGAACACTGTTCTCCGCTGGTGCCTCACAGTTGCGGAACTTTCTTCTCTTAATGGCTCCCAAAGGCTGAGTCTGTTTGCTTCCTGAAAGAGTTGTTTGCTTCCTGAAAGAGTTGAAAAACTTCTCTGCTCAGACTGGCATTCAACTCCTGGGCTCCATAAGCTCAGCTTTCCAAACAAACAAGGCTCAACTTTCCAATCAAACAAGGATCAGGGCTTTTGTGGGGCACGGGTAGGGAGGAAGCTCCATTGTCACATCTGGCAGGTCAAAGTTCACTCCCATTGAGGTCCCCAACTCACAAGACCTGTTGATTATCATTCATTATCACCTTGAGAGAACATGCACACCACTGATCCAGAGCTACATAGGGACATAGTTTATGTGGCTTCACTTTTCCTGGGCAAAAGAGCAGGCGCTTCTAGCAAGCATTGTTAGTTGTTTAGAGGCAAGCACAGTTTATGGTTCTCTGACGATCTGGTGTGTGTAGGGTTGCAGAGGGCAGGGGGTAGAAGCACTGCCTCCACCAGTGGTGATGGCAGGCATGCTAAGGGAAGGAGGAAGTATGGGAAGACTCAGTCATTCCATGGACTGAAAGGTCTCCCAGGAGGTCACGTGAACATGTCAAGGTGTTGTCTATTGAAGGAGACTGTGTGTCTATGAAGGTCTTTCTTGTCTGCTCTGACTGGCAGCAGCTCTCCAGTATCTCTGATCAAGGCTTTTCTGGTCACCTACTACCTGATCCTTTTTAAACTGGATATTTTGGGTACTGAACTGGCTAGGGTTGAGCTTGGATAGGATTGCCAGCTCTGGGTTGGGGAATAGCTAGAGATTTTGAGGGTGGAGCCTGAGGAGGGTGTGGTTTGGGGGAGGTACTTTAATAGGGTATAATTCCATAGAGTCCACCTTCCAAAGCTGCCATTTTTTTCTCCTGGTAAACCGATCTCTATCACCTGGAGGCCAGTGGTAATCCCAAGTGTTCTCCAGCCACCACCTGGAAATTGGCAACCCGAGGGCCCCACTCAAGTACTATCACTGCCTTTATTCAGAGATAAACAACAGATTTCATTTAGTGATTCTGCCCAGTGGCTCACCAACAATGCTTACCAGTGCAAAACAATGGAAACTGTGTTTCAAGGCCATCTAATCCGGTGGTTCTCAACCTGTGGGTCGGTTCTCAACCTGTGGGTCGAACGACCCTTTCACAGGGGTCGCCTAAGACTCTCTGCATCAGTGTTCTCCATCTGAAAAATGGATAAATGTTTGGGTTGGGGGGTCACCACAACATGAGGAACTGAATTAAAGGGCCACGGCATTAGGAAGGTTGAGAACCACTGATCTAGTCTAATGTAACTCTCGTCTGACTGGCAACAACTTTCTAAACATACAGGATATTTTCCCAAGGCCTCCAGTAGAGATCCTGTTACTGGGAATTGAAACTGGGATGCTCTGCATTCAGAACACGGGCTGAATTATGCCAGCATCATGGAAGCAGAATTCTCTGCATAGTTACTTTCAGTTGCAATCTATGATGCATGTTTTATTGTGAAATGGTGAAAAGCCACACATAGACACCCCCTTGACTCCTTGGGAAAGGGTGGGGCAGAAAGTGAAGCAAAAGGGTTTTTTTAAAAAAAAAACCTTGTGTTGCCACAGCTGGAAAGAAACTGACTGTAAACCAATAACCTTGCAAGGTTTAAACAAACCAAGTAGATCCTCACACTTAACTATATTTTTTCCCTTCTGTTGTTGCAAAGCAAAGGTTAATGTTTTTTATTGTTCAATGTCATGTTTATAGTGTATTGTTGGTGGAGAAGGGTGCGGAGCGGAGGGGGGAAGTCTTGTGATTAATTGCCACAAAACTGGTGGATCTACAATTATTTGGTTGTTGTGAACAAATAAAGGGCTGCTGTATTCATCATATTCAAATGAGAATGATAAAATGCAAATGACGCCTTGGCCGTTAGCGAACAGGCTCAAGCCTATATATTCCCCTTTGAAAATCGGAGAAGAGTATATAGGGAAAAAAATTGTAAATGAGATACAGCCACTGTCAAGGGATCGGCGGCCATTTGTCTTCGCGCAACGTGGCGCAATGCTGACCCATCACTTGCCGGTTTTAATTTATGTCACAAGATGCGCCTTCATTATGCACTTTTGATGAAAACGAAGCGGCGATTTATAATAAAGACTTGTGTGTGTGTGTGTTTTCCAAGACGATCGTCTCTCCCTCTGTGTCCCCCCTTTTCCCCCGCCAGGAGAAGTTCTGTTTTTCATTAGCGCCCATTCCGCCAGGTTAAAGCGCCCAGGTACCGACGGAAATCTGTCCCATCATTCATCATAATTTTGCTTTCCACTTTGTCACAGCTTGGGTGTTTAAGGAAGATAGATGGCACAAGATGTCTCCTTTTCAGAGGCTCTTTATGCTCCGGTAAGTGTGTCCGATGCAAAATTAGTTTGCCACTTTATTATTTTCCAGTGAGTGTTTGTCAAAGCCCCGCTTTACCTCTTCTGTACGGAGAGCTAGTTGTTGGCTGTCATTCAGAGATGTCGCCGGGGACGTGGCAGGACTTGGGAGCACCGTTCCGTGGTAGCCCAATCAACCCTTTGGCACAGGGGGGTGCACGGAAAGCCAGGCCCGCTCACCTTGCGGCTCCTCATGCTGCTCAGGTTTCAAATGCCCAGCCAAGTAAATTTCAATAGTGGCACTATTTGCATGGGCCTTTTCAAACTGACATTTCACAATCTACTCAGACCATCCTTTCAGATACAAGCTACATGGTCAGCAGCCTTGTACCTGATGGATCAAGAGAGCCAGCGTGGTGTAGTGGTTAAGAGCAGTGGTTAAGAGCAGTGGACTCTAATCTACAGAACCAGGTTCGATTCCCTGCTCCTCCACATGAGCAATGGACTCTTTATCTGGGGAACTGGATTTGTTTTCCCACTCCTGCACATGAGGCCTGCTGGGTGATCTTGGGCTAGTCACAGTTCTTTCAGAACACTCTCAGTCAGTGGTGTAGTGCCAAGGGGATGGGAGGGTGTGCAAAGCACCAGGTGGGTGCCCCTTTGGGGGCATGGCAGGATGTGGCGGGGCGTTCTGGGACGAAGGTGGCAGGGGCGTGGCAGGGGTGTAGGGCGCATGCCCGGGCGCAGTTCCCCCTCACTCTGCCCCTGCTCTCAGCCCCACCTGCCTTACAAGGTGTCTGTTGTGAGGAGAGGAAGGGAGGGAGTTTGGAAGCCACTCCTTACAGGAGAGAAAAGCAGGGCATAAATCCAAACTCCTCCTCCTCCTCCTCCTCCTCCTCCTCCTCGTCGTCTTCTGGGGAATTCAGATTAGCCTGTGCACTCCCACACACGCCAGCTGAATGACCTTGGGCTAGTCACAGCTTCTCGGAGCTCTCTCAGCCCCACCTACCTCAGAGGGTGTTTGTGGTGAGGGGGGAAGGGCAAGGAGATTGTAAGCCCCTTTGAGTCTCCTACAGGAGAGAAAGGGGAGATATAAATCCAAACTCCTCCTCCTCCTCCTCCTCCCCCTCCTCCTCCTCCTCCTCCTCCTCCTCCTCCTCCTCTTCTTCTTCTTCTTCTTCTTCTTCTTCTTCAATTGCAGTAGGTGAATGAGGGGTGTTTGTCTTGGGGGCAAACCAAACAGCCTCAAATTAACATAAAGGTTGATCTTCGTTTGTGCCTGCACAAGTAAAAATCAAAAGTTTTTAAAAGATCGTGTCATATATTGAGCATTGTTAGAATAATGCAAACATAAATGATTTTGGTTTGTTCTTAACACACCAAAAACAGAATGAACTTCAGTCCTTTCTTCCTCGAAGCCTTCTATGGCTTCAGACCCCCTCCCCCCAAAAACCTACTCCATAAGGTTAGGGGACCCCTTGGAAAAAGAGTGGGATTCGAAACAGGGGGTGGCAATGGCTGAGAAATCAACAGAAATCTCCCCTGGCTTTATTTGTGAATGAGTTTGTACAGGAAGGGGGGGGTGCCTGCCCTCCCCCCCCCCCCACTGTGTCCCACATTTTTCCTGAGGCTCCTCTGACTCTTAGGGGCACTGGAGGAAGTGTAAGGAAGAAGGGAGAGAGATCCGGCTTATTAACTCCTTCCATTCATTATCCACAGCATCTAACCTATTATTTTAAAATAATATTAACAGGTTAATTAATAACCAGCCACAAAGTCATTGGGACCTGATGAAAAAAATAATAATCAGGAAAACATCCATTAACGTCAGTGGTTTCAGCCCCCAAAACGATCTGTTAACAACAAGATTATTTAGAAATCGACTGTAAATAGCAAAACAGTGATTTCATAATATTTCACCTCTTTCCCTCCAACCAAACAGTTAAACATTCATAGGTATTTTTTTTCCTTTTAATCCAGGCAATCATCTAGCACACCCACTAACGTTAAAATATGCCTGAATTAAATTGTCATGGCGGAATTTAATGAACAGAGTCAGAGTCCTTATGAAAATATTCATTTTTGTCTTCGGCTCTCATATAGGAAGTCCCTTTCTCCACTGGTGTACACTCTTGTACTGGCATTATTTTCTTTGTCATATACAGGCAGTGGTGGGATCCAAAAATTTTAATAACAGGTTCCGATGGTGGTGGGACTCAAACAGTGGCGCCGCCGCACACACACACCTCCAGTCCCTATTGGGCAGGGAGGTTGCTTTAGTCACCCCTTCTTGGCACTCAGAAAAAATTAGTAACCACTTCTAGAGAAGTGGTGAGAACTGATTGGATCCCACCTCTGTATACAGGCCCCCCATTATGAAAAGGTCAGTCAGCTCAGAGATGGGCAGTTCCATCCACAAGCCTCGCGCCTCGCTGCGGCACGGCAGTCGCACTGCCCCACCGCACCCTAAGGGGCTTTTCTGGTGGCTTGGGGAGGCTGTGAAAGTCTCCTTGCCACCAAGCAGGTGATGGCCGCTAACCTGGATAGCTTTAAAAAGGGCTTGGACAGATTTATGGAGGAGAAGTCGATCTATGGCTACCAATCTTGATCCTCCTTGATCTGAGATTGCAAATGCCTTAGCAGACCACGTGCTCGGGAGCAGCAGCAGCAGCAGCAGGCCATTACTTTCCCATCCTGCATGTGAGCTCCCAAAGGCACCTGGTGGGCCACTCTGGAAGTAGCAGGGAGTGCTGGACAGATGGATCTCTGGTCTGGTCCAGCAGGCTACAGTTCTTATATGTTCCATGTTCATAAGCTGCCTCCATAGAGACATTTCTAGAACCTGTATTTACCCAGTTCTTTCCAGAGACCCAGCTGCAGGTGCCAATCAGCTCAGAGGCGGCACAATCTCTGGGTTGCACTGGAAGTGATGTCATAGTATTGACATAACACTAACCCACATTTCCCTTACAGTTTTTCTCTTGCTGCCCAGAGTGCTGGACTAGATGGACTAGATGAACAGTTCAGTTCAATTCTTTATGCTGAACTGTTAGTAAAGAATATGGTGAAGCAGCCTGCCAAACAGCCATGACTTGAATAAGAGTCATTAGTCTTTAAGATACCTCTGGATGTCCAGGTGCTTGCACTTCCTCTGCTTCTTGATTGCATCATCTCATCCCAATCGTGTTTCCTTAAAAAAATATTCTCAGATTTGCTCCAGAGGGAAACAGCAACTTTGACTGTTCACTTGCAGCAAGTATTGTGGCTCACTGGCCATCTGTTTTGCGTGTACAAGATCCCATGTTCAGTCACTGTCATCATCCATTGCAAAGGACACCAGGTTGGCAGCTGAGAATCTCATTTATCCAGGTGGTGGGAAAGTGTAGCCAATGTAGGTGGATCGAGAGCCAGACTCAGTGGACGTTGTTTCTGGCCCTGACATCTCCTGTAAAACAAAGATCTCAAGTCGTGAGTTCCAGGAAGGATCTTTTTCCACCTGTCAGAATAAACCATGTTTCATATAGATGACATCACATCACATAGATGACAGCGGTCAAAAAAGTCTCAGCAAAATCCAGAATGACCCTCATTCACCCTTCCCAAATACATTATCCATTTAACTTCCTTGCTGCAGAAACATCTGTGTCTTTGCTTTAAAAAAAATATTGCTGTTTTTCAATTGATCTTCAATACTATTTGCATTCTGCTCTGTTTACCTTGATTACTGGATAAACGGAGGTTTTCTGTTTTAATTTTGAGAGGGGCTACATACGTTGGCTGTGATTCTCATACGGTGTGTTTGTGTCTTCAAAGATAGCTCATTGAATTTTTTTTTAAATCTAGGAAAATGATATATTGCCAGAAATGGGAGTTGATTCGTGTCGTTTATTTACGGAAGAGAAGCCCGGGCATGATGCATGCAGAGCAAACTTGTCCCAGGGCAAGTTCAGCGAATGGCCGGCTCAACAGAAGATTCAAGCGGCAGAAAATGGCAGGCACCAGTAAAAATGAAAGCAAGAACTTTACTGGGTGGGAGAAAAAAACCCTGATCTCTCCTCACATGCTTTTTTTTTTTTTTTGGTCCTGTCTGGACAAAAAAATGAGAAGATGTCATGAACTGAGGCCTCAGGTTGGTCACCATCAGTGCCTTCATGTCACTTCCAGACGTGGCTTCTTCATGTCACCAATGACATGGGAGACACTCTGGTATTTGGACAAAAACTCTATGATAGAAGCTGTTTTCCCCTTAGGGTTTTGTCCAAATATCAGAGGCTCTACGTCTCGTCATTGAACATATGGGATGATGTCACTTTTCAGGAAGTGATATCAATCCTTATTAGCAACTGAACCTTTGGCCTCAGTTTATAGCTGGAAGAAGAAGGAGTTTGGGTGCCATCCCCCCGCACCTCTCCTGTAGGGAGACTCAAAGGGGGGCACAGGCCTCCTTGCACCTTCCCCCCCTCACAACCAGGCTTACCCTGTGAGGTGAGTGGAGCTGGAGAGAGCTCCAGAAGGCCATGGGTGGACTAGCCCAAGGTCACTTGGCTGGCATCTTCTTAGGAGTGTACAGGTGCTAATCCCCAAGATTCCCCCAGATAAGCCTCCACAACTCAAGTAGCAGACCCCCCACTGGCTGGCTGAACTGTGCTGGGGGGAGAAGCCCAAAGCTGGGGATCCCCCCCCAACAGAGGCCTGGCTTCTCTATCCCTGGCCTGTTGCAGATCTCCCTTAAATAGGGCACCTTTCTGTAGTCCCCTCCTCGGCTTGCTCTTCCCCTCTGTAGTAGTGCACTGCCGACCCAGCAGTGCCGTAGTAGAACGTTGGGACGCCAACGGACCTGCGGCCTTGCCGGTCGCATCGCACCCCCACTCCTCATCCCCCCATGAGTCAATGGTCGCGGAACTGTTCGGCTCACCACCGGGCTTAGGGACAATGGCCTTGCCCCTGTGGGTGAGGATTAGGCTCAGACGCCGCACGCTCCTTCCTCGGCACGTAGCCAGACGAGATCATGCATCACATGATGATCTTCCTCCCGCTTCCCTGGAACTCCCCCCCAGTCCTCCCACACGCCGGCGAGTGACAATAAAAGGTGCCAGGAACCGGCAGACGGGAGACTCGCTAGGAACACGGACCTCCGGTCTCCCGCTGCTGGCGATCTCCACCAGATGTTATCTCCGCGTCTCGTCTCGTTCTTACGCTGACCGCGTGGGTCGACTACACCCCTCTTCCTCTTCACCTAACCACAAGTGTCCGGAAGCCCCTCTACTTCAGTTGCCTTCCGGGTTGTTCTATTTCCCAGGCGGAATTTGATGACGTGACTGGCTCCACCTGGCTGCCAAACTCTTTTCTGGAACCTCTTTATGAGACAACTAGAGTAAATCTTTTGCAGCTGGTTCTGGTAAAGAAAAAAAAACAGTCTATCAGACTAACACATTTTTTAATATCTGTTAAATTATGAGGTTGATCATATAACAGACAACAGCCAAATTTCTGTGTCTCGCTATGGAGATGCGTCCACAAAAGTAGAGTTAGACTTTTATAGTACTGCAGACGATTCTCAAGATCTATCGGGTCATATAAGGGAGGGGGCGGGGTCTGTCTTTTATGCTGATATTGTTATGGAATATTTTCTGCCCAAAAATACTCACGAACAAGGCGGTCAGCAGTAAGCAGTTTATTGTAGTCACGAATGCAAGCGTGGAGAGAGGGCACATTGGTGGAGTGCGGCTCTCTAAAGTCCACCAATGGCGCAGCTCGAGAAAGCTCAATGTGTAAAGGCTCCTACTCTGTCCCCTCGGCCAGCACCTTTGGTCACGGGGCTCACGTCCTACCAATCTGGCTTCTCTTACATCTCCCTAGATACACTGGGAACTTTCCATATGGGGTTTTAGCTTCAAGCCTTTTAGGGCTGTATTAAGGAAATTGGCTGCATTCTATATGTGGCACAAGCGTAGTATTAAGTATCCTGTATTTCCTTATTTCCTGACAGGCCTAGTTCCCTGTTCTTTCCTCCCTTTAGTTCCTCTTTTCTCTCTGTCTCATTTTCCGTAGTGTGACCTTCACACTCAAGAAATACACTTTTCCATATCAATATGACAATAAAGGTTGACTTGACTTGAACCAATAGTCTGCAGCCCCACTCTACCTATTCTGTCCTCATCCTGGCCTAGCTGCTGCAGCTGCCAGGTATGTATGACTGATTTCAGCAAAGGAGAGTTTCCCCAGCAAATCTGGGGGATCCCATCATTGGACAAACAGCCAAACTGCTTGCTGAAAAAACTGTTACCCTGCTTGTGGCTGGCAAGCAAAACATGAGCCAGAACCAGTGCATGAGCATCCCTAGTCCGTAGAGCATGAGCATCCCTAGTCCATTCAGATTTCAAAATTCAGTTCCATCCCGAAGTAAAACCAAGAAAGCACGGGAAAGGGACATTTGCTTCAGGGAAGAAGCATGTGTCCCTAAAATTAGCTGACTCCCAAATTGCAAGCCATGGTTTGTAGAAAGTGTAACATTGAGAAAAGAACCCTAAACAGGTCTACTCAGAGTTATGTACCACTGCAAAACACCTGCATGGATTCAAACAGAAATCATATACTCCAAATGCACTTACCTCCTCTGACAGAAGAAGTATAGGGTCTGGCATCTCAGTGATGCACGGCAGATGGCCCAGCCTGCAAAGATTGTCAGAATCATTGGTAATTGTGCAACACCACAGGAACAGTTTGCAGTTGTTTATGAACAAGGTCAGATGTTGCAAGTTGGCAGTTTGGGTGACTACTCCATTTCTGATTTCTCTTCTCCCTGGTGAGAAACAAATTCACAAGTCTTGTTTTTTGTATCCGTTCCTGGGTTGGATGCCGTGGATTCATGTCACTAGCAAAGGCTCTTTCCTCTGATACAAAGAACCTTCCTAGATGCAAGTTGCTGGAAGAATGGCTAATAAGGGAATGCTCTTTATGCTGAAGAAAAGCACCTCCACTAGCAGACTGGACCTGTGGGATTCTCCCAGACTAAATGTATGGATTTTTCAACATTACTTGTGCGCCAGTTAAGTATAAATGGCATAGAATAAAGGGGGGGGGGTGTCAAAGGAAGCAACTAACATGTCTGAAAATGATTCAGTGAGAACATATCACCAGCTGCATTGAGCCAGCGTGGTGTAGTGGTTAAGAGCAGGTGCACTCTAATCTGGAGAGCTGGGTTTGATTCCCCGCTCTGCCACTTGAGCTGTGGAGGCTTATCTGGCGAACCAGATTAGCCTGTGCACTCCGACACATACCAGCTGGGTGACCTTGGGCTAGTCACAGTTCTTTGGAGCTTTCTCAGCCCTACCCACCTCACAGGGTGTTTGTTGAGGGAAGGGGAAAGGGAAGGAGATTGTAAGCCCCTTTGAGTCTCTTTACAGGGAGAAAGGGGAGACATAAATCCAAACTCCTCCTCCTCCTGACCCCCTTCATTCCCTAGTTCCTCCATTTTGTTTTAGTTTCCCTAATGAAGGGGTTTTGCTGTGCCCATTACCAGAGAAAAGAGAGACAGCTCATGGCTAAGCCAGGACAATTAGGATACTGCAAACCTGAGCATACCTTTTAAGAGGCATACAAACTCTGGAATTTCATGTACTCTTAATTAGCAAGTGCAGGTATATATGCTGACGAAGTATGTCCACGAAGCGGGAGTATACCAGGAACCGGTCATTGAACATATTTGGACTTAAGACTGATGTACTTGTGATGTGTTACCTTCAATGTGGACTGACATGTAGTTTTCTGCATGCCTGGCTGTCTTCATGCAGTGACTTTTCTATTATAGGCACTTTAGCTGGATAGATTTGCAGTGTAATTTTATTAAATTTGCTCATCATTGTATTTTGTATCGTTTGCATATAGCTTCAGTCTGGCAGTGTGTAGATTTTGTATCTTCATCTCCAAACACATGCCCATTTGGAAGCCATCCGTGGTTGTCGCAGCCGTCCAGTGGTGGCCGTGCGTAAGCCAGCCAGCCATGGCAAGGCACTCTCGTTTCCTGTGTCTCCCCAAACAGCCCGTTGAAAGCCAGCGTTTTCAGCAAAGGTTCACAAATCCTGCTCTCAAGGTATCATGCAGCTGAGATTAATACATATTTTTCCGGTGCCATCATACCTGACAAGATGCAATTATCTTTGCCAAGGGGGAAAAAAAGCGCCCGAGAGGTGGGGTGGTACCTGCTTCCCTTCACTGTTCTTTGAATAGGGTGTTGTTCTCAGGCAGTATTCATCAGAAGGATTCTGGAGGGTGTTTTTTGCAACAAAGCTCCCTTATTAATTTGGGGTAGAATCTTCATGTTGACATTTGCAGCTTTAGAAGGAAACATTCCTTGTGGGGGGAGGGAAATCACCCCGTTTTTCTCAAAGAGGCATTCTCCTTGTATGGGTGCCTCAAAGCGCATTAAAGAGATCTTGAGCAACGGAGCTGGCAAAACAAAAGCCGCATTTAGATCCATGAATCCTTTTACATTGAAGTCTTCCGTTCAAGCTTTCCTGTTGTTCTTTTCCATTTTTGTTTGCTGTTGTTCACAGCCTTCTGAGGGTCCTCTGAAATACAACTTGTTCTCAAGACAATTCCCACTTCACTGCTTATGCTGCCTTAAACTGCCTTCCGCATTTCTTAGATGGACACGGTTATTTTCAAAAATGATGGGACTCTCCACAATTACCAATACGACAGACAGTGTGATGTAGTGGTTAGAGAGTTTAAAATCCCCACTCTATCAAGAAGCTTGCTGGTTGAACTGGACCAGTCGCTCTTTCCAGTCTCACCTACCTCACAAGGTTGTTGTGAGAACAAAATGGAGAAAGGGAGAATATATGTACTGCCTGCGTCTCCATTAACCATAGCCAAAAGGTGGGCTCTAGTAAATACAGATGAAGCAGGCCCCTGGCTCTCAGGAATCCATCATCAGACAAAGGATCCAAAATATGACCCAGGTATATACGCTGCATTTAGGAGTGCAAATTATATTCAACTGTCCATTTCCTTCCTAATTGCCTTGTCAGACTTCCCTGTAAATGTTTCCGACAATATGTGATGTGAAGTGCTTTTATGCTTCTGGGTTGTATTGGCTGTTTTTAGCAGTTGTTAATGGTTTTATTTTTTACTAGCAGGGCCCGGCCATGCGTTGCTGTGGCTTATTGTGGTGAAATGGGAAAGGAACAGTAGCATCAAATCAATTGCAGAGGCCACAGTACGTGCTCATGCAAACACGCAGCCTGATACTGTGCGATGTCATTGATGTGTGTGCCCGCCTTCCTTGGGGGGGGGGGAATGGAAAGGCACCCCTCCCATACATCTAGGCTGGCTGGTCATGATCCTTTACCTGGGAGTAAGTTTGGTTGGTGGCAATGGGTGTCGCTTCTGAGGAAACCCTCTGAGGGGCGTGACACAGCCATTCAAAGTATGTCACGGTTGCTGTACCGAGCTTACTCCTAATACGTGCCTGGTTTTCTTAACTGTAACCACAGTATTAAGGGAATCTAGGGTGCCTGGCCCCTCCCTCCCGTCCCTTGCATGTTGCCCCTCACTCTCTTCCCTCCTCTTCCCTTGCATGCCACCCCTCCCCCTCCTTCCCTTCCCTTTCCCTCCGCTAGAGTGGGTGGGTCATATCAAGATGCTGGGCCCCCTGCCTCCCCTCCCTTGCATGTCACCCCTCACTCTCTCCCCTCCTCTTCCCTTGCATGCCTTCCCCACAGTCCCTTTCCTCTCCCTCCCTCACTTCCCTTGCATGCCACCCCTCCCTCCCTTCCCTCTCCCTCATGTGTATGTGTTTCACTTCCAATTGAGTTACTGTCTATGTACTGTTTTCACTGCTCATATCTGGCTGTCTGAGTGAACATTCTAAGCAGCATGAACATTCTAAGGGTGACAGTTACACACAGGCAGCTGCATGTCCTTCACCAGAGAGTGCCAGGAAAAAGGCATTTTACCTGGGCCAGGTGTGAAATTTCAGGTATGTGAACATCTAAAAACACTCTCGCCTGGCTGACTATAGTGGCTGGGAATTTTCAGAGGAATTGGCCCAGCAGTTACTGAGGTATACTGTCATCAACAAAAACAGTTAGCTTTTTATATATATAGATAGTGTGAGTTGCCTCTAGCAGGTCTCTGAAGAGGTGGCTTATACATATTTTCAATAAACAGTTATTATTCTGCAGGAAACTCTGCTGACTGGGAGGTGTGTGGAACTGTGTCACTGCATGACACCCATCTGAGGAGCTATCTAATTTGTCCAATCAGAGGTTTGCAGGATGTGACCCAACATTTTGCTGGACACGTATTGACATCAGCCCAACATACCCAGCAAACTGGATCTCTGAGCAACACAGGGATCATCATTTTACCCTCAAAATGAACCTCCTGTGTCCCTGTAAGGACCTTGGACCTGGGGCTAGTAATGTGATATCTTACTAGCACTGGCCATAATCAAGGACTGGGACTATACCGCTTGAAGCTCATCATGATGGCAAATGAACATCAAGTATAAAAGTGTAACTAACTAAAGAAAACTATGCTGGACTAGACTGGTTGAGTGTCTGTCCAGCACCCTGTTTCCCTCAATGGCCAGCCAGCTTCTTTCAGGAAAGGAGGAAACAATACTGCCCCTTTATTCTGCTCCCAGTGCTTGGTATTCAGACTGTCTGTACATGAAGGTTTCATGAGACTAACAGCCGTTGAGAACATGCCTGTCATCTATGAATTTGGCTAATCCTTCAGTGTCATCTGCCCCAGTGACCATGAGCATATCCTGTGTCAGTGAGTTCCATCAGCAGTTTTGCCACAAAGTGTTCTGAATAAGACCCAAAAGCAGACCACAGAGCCTTGATGTGGATCTTGTTCTCTTCTCCCCCCGCCCCCCGCCTTCCCCTGCTCATTTTTTGAACGTGCTTTTAGTCCAGTGTTCGGGGCAAGAACTTCCTGGTTGTGTGTAATGTGTCAACAGCACAACAATGGCTTAAAGAATGATGCCACCAAAGAAGGAACAAACAGCCCAGGAATGAGAGCAATTAAAATTGACAAAATGAAAAAGTTCAGTACAGCAGATGAAAAGTTAAAGAGACAAGGATCATTTGCCTATCTATATGTGGCAGTCATTATGAAGAATGGATACAGGATAGCCGTGGGAGCTTTCATGCTTTGATGGGGTATTTAAGGAAAGATCTAACTATAAATAGAGCAATTTCATACATAAATTACAATAGCAGTTCATATCTGTATCAGAAGAGAGACGATCTTTCAGAAGTTACAAGGAGTTTGGAATGTTAAACTTAGGAAAAAAATTGCAAGGTCATTGGGTGGGCCAAAAGTAAACTGAATGAGATATTTTCAAAAGAATGATATTAATTTACTCAATTCAAGAATAAGATCAAACCAAGGGAACGTAAGGCAAGAAGTGTTTCCATTGCTATGGCAAAATGATACAGATGCATAATTTATTATGTCTAGTTGTCTAGTTTCCATGAGTAAACTTTTTGAAAAGAATCTTGAAGATTATTTTTGAGAAGCAATTCAGTATAACCCAGAAGATTGCAGGCTTCATCATGAAAGGTTGGCTGGCCGTAGTAAAAAAAAAGCGTGCCAAAAGCAAGTCATTCTGCTATGGGAGCATCTTGCATGGGAAAATTAATGAGCGGCATTGGAAGGAAATTAGTCCACTGCTATATTCATTTTGAGAGTTCCCCGAAATTCATTTTAAACACCATTGGAACAGGCCAAAGGGATTTTGAACTGCATGTTTTCCTTCTGCCACAAGGTGGGGCTGTTGATGCCTTACAAAAACATTCAAGATTCCTGGAAAGCCAGGTTATTTGAAATTGTGCAGTGGAGAGAATGGCATGGGCATGTTTAAACCGGAGGCAGAAATTAGAGGCTGTATTTTGGCAAACAAAGAGAGTCACAACAAACGGCCGCAGATACTGGAGCAGCAGCAGATTTTCTCCTACAAAAACAGGGAGCCAAAGGGTTAGGCAGAGCAAAAAAGGCTTCGAAACCCTCCATTTCCTACCTTTTCCAGGTAGTATTTACTCCCTGTTTACAGTTTATTCTGTACACAATGTGCAACTTTAAAAACAAACAAAATAGGGGGTTCTCCCAAAGGTAAGCCCAACCAATCGGGGATTACGTAAGCAGTGTGAAAATGTCGCAAAGTAAAATTAGAATGAAAGTCACCCTCCCTTTTAATAAGCCTCCCAATTATTCTGTGCAGGTAATTAAATTTGGCATTGTGATGACATCCCGAAGCCCAGTCAGAGTGAGGACAATGTTTCCGGCTCTCACGTTGAAGTTATAATTTGGACCTGTTTTTGTAGGTCCTCCTGAACAACCTTGTTTCATTGATGGAGAGTAGAGAAGCTTTGCCCTCCACTTTCTCTCATCCCTATTAAGAACCCTTATAGCATAAGATAGAGGGCCTGGGATATCTCCATGGTTTGCCAGACCTCCTGCACAGTCACAACAGTCTTGCAGATTTCCTAACATGTCAAGGATCCATGCGACAACAGCCCATCTACCTTGGCCTTCCTGGTGGTTCTGGGATAACCTACCTGGCTGTTTGAGTAAAAGCAGATATTCTCTTTTAAGGGCTACTTTGGACATTCCACACATTATAGGGCAACAATCCTGGGTTTCAAACTGAGTGTGCAATTGACAGGGAGCTGCACTGAATAAGCCTTCCTATTTGGATCTCTGATGGGTAAAATGATTATGGGGGGAGGATCACTCCCTCCCCAAATGGCAATAAAAGAAAACCAAAAAATTGGATCCTGAAAAATGCCATTTTGGGGGCTTGTTCAGTCTGCCACCTTCCAAAAATGTCTCCTCTCCTCACTTCCCTCCCTTACCTGCAACCTGACCAGGTATAGCTTTAAGCTGTGGGCTCCAGGTCCTGGTCAGACTGGGCCAGAATTCAAGTTTGTGACTGCCTTCTGTGGATCTCAGAGGCAACAGGTGGTGTGAGTTCAGCTCTCCGCCGTCTGCTGCCTCTCAGACCCACAAGGAATCCAAAGGCAGGCATGCTTTTCAGGTTCAGGTCATTCAAGATGTTCAGATTTAATAATCCAAACATTTTTGGAAAACCTAAGGAAGCCCCTTTGAGTCTCCTACAGGAGAGAAAGGGGGGATATAAATCCAAACTCCTCCTCCTCCTCCTCCTCCTCCTCCTCCTCCTCTTCTTCTTCTTCTTCTTCTTCTTCTTCTTCTTCTTCTTCTTCTTCTTCTTCTTCTTCTTCTTCTTCTTCTTCTTCTTCTTCTTCTTCTTCTTCTTCTTCTTCTTCTATATTACTATATTTGATATTGGTTTTTTCTTCTTGTTTTGCAAAAATTCCCATAATCCTGAATTTGAAAAATACTCCCTCCCGCCCCTCTACTAGTAGAACTGAGTTGGGCTATGTGAATTCTCATGTGCAGCAAGCCCTTGCTTTATATTTCATGACTGGGAAGGAATACAATGAAGTAACCTGACAAACAGCCATGAACAAATGAACAAATGGTCGACCCAGGCATCGAAAAATCGGGTTCTTAACAGGACATGGGATCTTAACCCTGGGATCTTAACCCTAACAGGACATGAACTGAACCAGCGGCTGTTCAAGTACCTCTAGTTTTTCTCCATCCAAGAATTAAATCATGTAATTTATTTTAGAAGAGGCAGTATCCGCCTCTTCAGAAGAGGTGCTCAGATCATGGTCAATTCAGGTCATTAATTGACCATCATGGATACAGCATGGAAAACTCTTGCAAACTGTTCTCCTTTTTATGCCGCAGTCAGACACATCCCTTAAATGAGCAACACTGGATAGGTCTCATTGCCTGTTTTTTTTTTTTTTACATCTGTGCAAATGCTGACACCAATTCAAGAAGTGATCACATTAACTGGTTGCAAGATTAGCTGGGTTCATGGGCAGCACCTGTAAGTATATAGAGATCTAAATCTAAACTTTAAATACCTCATTTTCTCCCTTTTACTATGTTCGCTTTAAAATCATAGGCCACAGGTGTGGCAGGTGGGGGTAGCAAGGAAGTCTGAACTTGCGATTAAATAGTAAGAACATAAGAACATAAGAACATAAGAACAAGCCAGCTGGATCAGACCAGAGTCCATCTAGTCCAGCTCTCTGCTACTCGCAGTGGCCCACCAGGTGCCTTTGGGAGCTCATATGCAGGATGTGAAAGCAATGGCCTTCTGTGGCTGTTGCTCCCGAGCACCTGGACTCTTAAGGCATTTGCAATCTCAGATCAAAGAGGATCAAGATTGGTAGCCATAAATCGACTTCTCCTCCATAAATCTGTCCAAGCCCCTTTTAAACCGCTGTTTTTAAGTAGCTTTTAATGGATTTTAGTATTATATTGTTGTTATCGATTTAATTAATTGTATATGTGAATGTTGTTCACCGCCCAGAGCCCCCAGGGGATGGGGCGGTTTATAAATCGAAACAATAAATAAATAAATAAATAAATAAATAAATAAATAAATAAATAAATAAATAAATAAATAAATAAATAAATAAATAAATAAAGCTATCCAGGTTAGTGGCCATCACCACCTCCTGTGGTAGCATATTCCAAACACCAATCACACGTAATTGCGCAAATGAAATATATTTGAACTCACTGATACATCTGAATGTCTTGCTAACCAATAAGCTTTCTGACTACAGCAGGTAAACAGAATGTGAACTGAACTGATGCATGATAATGCATGACTAGAAACAGAAGTTTATAAACTAGTTTGCTTCTAAACCTGTCTGTAGGTAAAGGTAAATATTGTCCCCTGTGCAAGAACCAGGTCATTACTGACCCATGGGTGACGTCACATCATGATATTTACTAGGCAGGCTATATTTACAGGGTGGTTTGGCATTGCCTTGCCCAGTCTGTACCTATTATTAATATGAACTAATAACAAATACATTTCAACTTTGGTTTAATGTTGCTTGATGATTTACAGCAGCACCCAACATTCCCCAAAAAATCTGCATAGCAAATTTTGCAGTATAGCTTAAAAAAAACCTCCACAAATCCTCACTAACTCATCATTAGATGACATCTGATCATATTTGGTTCCTATGTTTGATGTTAGACTTTGGTTTTATTTTTTTTTCAACATTTGATGTTGGACAATATTTTGATTGCTGACATGCAGTGGTAGGTAGTGCAAGTGTAGGCCATGAAATAGTCTTAGTATCTGATGATGGACAGCTCGTGAGGCTTCCTATTTGATCACTGCCGAAATCAAATCAATCAAGAGTTTCCAAGACTTTAGCACTGGTGGGATTCAGCAGGTTCGCGCCACTTTGGCAGAACCGGTTGTTAAAATGGTGCTTGTAAACAACCAGTTGTTAAACTATTTGAATCCCGCCACTGGAACCGGTTGTTAAATTATCTGAATCCCACCACTGCCACCAAGCACTGCCACCATGCACGTCATATTTGATATATGAATGGATAATTTCAGTGAACTTTGAATATTTGTTCCAGTGCTGCTGTTCCCATGGAATGATACACTTTGGAATAGTTATTCAAATACACCTACCCTTGCTTTGTTGAAGTTCAGGTCTAGTCCGCAGCTACTGGCAATAGGGATAAGAAAACGCTTTCTATCCCATTTGTGTTTTTTATATTTGTTTATATTTTAGTTAGCCTTTTCAGTTCTTCTGCTTTCTCTGTTGTCTTTGCAGATCTGCCTCTATTGTGAATGCAATTTATACCCACAATATATGGCATTTAATGTTGAAAGATGCATGCATTTTATGAGAAACAGAAAACGGTATATATTAAAAAAAGGCTCACGGGTTGGAGACACACACGGGGGAAGCAAAATCGAAATGTGGATTTGGGGGTCGAGATGAGAAATTCAAATCGTCCCTTGCCACAGGAGTCAGATGCAACACTGGCTGTCCGAGTTGCAATCATGAGCAAATAGAAGGCAAGAGACTTTATCGCAGATGTAAGTGATTACTCCCTGCATGGGTAAGCATTTCATTATTGCTGGCATTTGAGTGGCATCGCAGCTGGGAACAGCAGCGAAATGCCATTAATAAGTGGGAGAGAAAAATTTAAAAGAAGCAAAGGGGAGAGAGAAAGGGTGATGAACATGCCGAAGCAAGAGAGAGACCGGAGGACGAGAGGGTGGACATTCCCAAGCAAGAACGTTGGGATTCAGAAGAGTGGAAATCGTTCAGAATTTCTGCATGGATTCAGGAGGCACAGACACGCTCGACCCAAACATGAGCGAATGGTGCAGAGTGATGCCAAAATGACTGTTTCACACAAAAAAATGGTGTTGAAAAATGCCTCTTTTCCTGTTGATTTTTAAAGGGTCATTATGAAATGTTCCCTTATCTATTCCCTTATTAGATTCAGATTCAAGACCATTATCGGTGTGTAAAAAGGTGCCAATGAAATAAAATATTAGTAGCACAGGTAATAAAATATTAGTTGAAGATGAGAATTATTCGCTTATTAGCTGATGCCTCCTTCCTTCTGCCATGTCAACACATCGCCCAATTTGTCCATATGGCACTGTGACATCATCCCATTTACTATGTGATCCCAAGCTGGCTGGGATCACCTATGTCAGTGGTGGCGAACCTATGGCACTCCAGATGTTCATGGACTATAATTCCCATCAGCCTGATGGGAATTGTAGTCCATGAACATCTGGAGTGCCATAGGTTCGCCACCATGGACCTATGTGAACGATCCAGGTAGCAGTGTTCTCAGGCTCCAGGGCCTTGCTTGGTCCTAAGTAACCTCTTCAGGCACTTCCGCATATGCAGAATAATGCACTTTCAATTCACTTTCACAATTGTTTGCAAGTGGATTTTGCTATTCCACACAGTAAAACCCAGCTGCAAAGTGCATTGAAAGTGGGCTAAAAGTGCATTATTCTGTATGTGCAAAAGTGTCCTTCATGTCACCAATCCTGATAGGCCAGTGTTGAGAATTCGCGGGTGTCCACACTTTAGCCGTTGTGGAAGTAAATGCAGGGCTGCACTCAGGGATAAAACTGGGGTGAAGACAAACCTGAGTACTCTGATGAGCTGAATGTCTGGACAGATTCCCTCTTCTGTCCAGGTTGCAGCTTGTTTTCCATGGGAGCCTTTGCTAACCTATTCACATAGCTCCACCTTTTGTTTTAACAGGTCCACTCTAACGACCACTTCTTGGCCATGACAGAGTGTGTCAAATAGATCAGAACTGGAGACCAGCTTCAAATACATGTTCCACTGATGGGTAAACTGCTGCCATATGAATCTTTCTGGTTATAAAAGATCTTCATCAGAAGCCCCGTATCGGGAGTACCCACCTTCAAAAATTACCTAAGGGACTATCAGGTATAGGACTTTCTCTGTGGTGGCTGTCATTTATGGAACTGGGTAGGACCCAGCTGCTGGTATGCAGGCAAGGAAGGATTAACATAAAATCTGATCTAGGGAAGCACAGGGTGAAACAGGAAAAGCAGATGGTTGAAACGGGTGGGATAAGCAAGTTATTAGCAGCTGTAGAAAGTGAGGGATACCAAGTCCTTGTGAAAACCTAGGGGGAGATGATGTTAATTTTCTTGAGAAATCCTGTTTTAGCAGTTTTGCATCAAATTCTCCTGAAGTTCTTTTGTAGGAGAAGAGTGACTTTTAGACCCTCAATATTGCTCTCAAGTTAATTAAAAAGCAAAGTAAAGTAAATGGTCAGTGATCTGACATTAAAAATCACAACATTCCGAAACCATCAGTCGGATATCCATAAGGCCTGTGGATTTGTATTAAAGGCTGCAAACAACAGAAAGGTAGGTTCATTTGCACATGCAGAATAATGCACTATCAAACTGCTTTCAGTGCTCTTTGAAGCTGTGCGGAATAGCAAAATCCACTTGCAAACAGTTGTGAAAGTGGTTTGAAAAAGCATTATTTTGCATGTGTGGAAGGGGCCGCAGATTGGAGAAGGAGAGATTTTAATTCATGCATTTGATGAAGTGAGCTCTGACTAGTGAAAGGGCAGTCCAACCCCGGGGGTGGGGTGTGTGTGTGTGTATGAATTGGCTCTTGGAGCCAGTGTGAGAGGGGAAGCACATTTGATTATTCCACTGGTATAAGTGGCATTTATCCTGGCAGGGAGGTCAAACAGGGATGCTGGAAGGTGCCACGGAGCTCTATGCCACCCAAGCCAGAGGTGGGGTCGGTCCTGAACCAGCCTAAACCTGGCCATTGGTGCAGCTGGGGGCGGGATAGGGGTATTCCTGGAGGCAGAGCTTAGTCAGCTTCTATTGGGCTTTTAGTCTGGGAACTCCCCCAGCACAGAAATCAGACTTATGCTACAATGGGGACTTTTCAGGCAGCAGGGGATTTTCTTCTTTTCTCTGCCTCCCCGCACCGCCTGGATCCCCTCTGGAGATGGCACAGCAGTGCGGCAGTGGTGCCATCACCAGTCACCACATCCCTCTGGATTGGACTGTAAATGGTGTTAGTCTCTCTACTACTGGACTCCCATTTTATAGTGAGGAAAGGGCTGTAAGTAAGATGAAGGAACGGAAAGGCGTTGCAAACTACAGATGCTCGAATTGTGGAATTAATTTCAGAAACCAGCATTATGGAGAACTGGGCCAGAATAAACCCACCTTATAACAAAGGAAGTGAACAGCAAAACCCTTTCATCCCTACCATCAGTCTGCCTTCAGATGAATCCAGCATGTTGCTGGCTTGCCAGATGCACAGAGAAGAGGAGGGAAAGCCCTTCTCCAGGCAGGCCTGTCCACAAAGCATGAACCAAACACCGAACTTCAACCATTCTTTACTTCTAACGGTGCATTATGCATAACTCTCCCTATTGATTCAACACAGCATCGGGCCAGTCTTTTGGAACGGGAGAAAGCTTAATTTATAGAAACCTCTGTGTCGGAACGCCGTAAATAATTAGCTCGATTGCAAATTTAGGGGGCAGGAGGGAGAAGAGAGGGTCATTGGCCTCAAGCGCTGGCCTGCTATTCTCATTCTGTTAATAAAGTGGATAATAAAAAAGGAAGTCAAAGAGAGTGTCCAGATTCTGGAGGTTATAAAAACAAACAGCCTTCTTCTTTTTAGTGGACAGGCAAGGAAATGGGAGAGCCTGGGGAATCCGCCAGTGGTTTGCAGACTGAATTCCTTAATGACATCCTCATTAAAAAGTCCTCACTGCCAAATACAGTTTGCATTCCCTTCTTTGGAACCGTCTGCGCTAATAACGAGGAAATCCACTTGGAAGGTATTTACATAAAGTATTGTTCTCATGTCATGAATACCATACTGGTGCAGACCAAAGATGGGGGAGCAGGGCCACAATAGGAGCCAGGAGAATGAGGAATCACGGGGACAAGAACCGCACATGCAGAATAGTGCACTTTCAATGCACTTTGAAGCTGGATTTTACTGTGCAGAAAGTGTATTGCTGCAAAGTGCATTGAAAGTGGATTGAAAGTGGATTATTCTTCATGTGCGGAAGGGGCCTGAGTGAAACCTACTATGGAAGGAGAACTCTGCATGCCAGCCTGAATTCTTTGATCTTGGTTGCTTCAAATCCATGTGAACTTTCTTCATATGCTCTTCTCTACAGCATATTTTATTCCCCAGTTTGCCTTCTTTTCTTACACTCTTCCTTGCAGCCATTTTGTCTTGCTGTCATTCAGGGACGTAGGTATAGATTTGGGGGGGGGGTTCGGGGGCGGTGGTATCAGTAAGAGGCTGTCCTAATTATACCTCCCAGGTTTGGTGAAATTTGGTTCAGGGGGTCCAAAGTTATGGACCCTCAAAGGTGTAGCCCCATCTTCTATTAGCTCCCATTGGAAACAATGGGAGATGGGGGCACCACTTTTGGGAATCCATAGCTTTGGATCTCCTGGACCAAACTTCACAAACCCTGGGTGGTATCAGTAAGAGACTCTCCTGATGATACCCCCCCAGGTTTGGTGAAGTTTGGTTCAGGGGGTCCAAAGCTATGGACCCTCAAAGGTGTAGCCCCCATCTTCTATTAGCTCCCATTGGAAACAATGGGGGATGGGGCACCCCTTTTGGGAGTCCATAACTTTGGACCCCCTGAACCAAACCTCACCAAACCTGGATAGTATCATCAGGAGAGTCTTCCAAACAATCCTTGAAATTTTGGAGCTGCTAGCCTAAAAACTGCACACCTGCAGGCCAAAAACAGAAAAACACTAAAAATAAAAAAAACCACAAACAGAGGGCGGAGCTTCGGACATGCAATGGGGGGGTTTGAACCCAAGAACCCCCCCTACCTATGTCCTTGCTGTCATTTCTTTGCCTTGTTGTCTCTTCTAGTCTGCAAGATGTTCTTTCGCCTGCTTCTCTACCCCTCTCTAGGATTTAAGAAGCTCAACCAATGGTAACCAGGGACCCTCTTGCTGGCCTCATCCCCATGTGACATCAACACAGCCTAGCCAATCATTGCCAGCCAATTTGCATTGTCATCACCACCAAGCATAGCAGTTTAATACCAACTATCAATTCTTATTGCCAAATGAGGAAAACAAAAGACTTGGGTAAATTGAATGGAGAATCTAGAAAGTTTCCTCCCTCTAATTGAGGACGAGTTTTAATTGGTGCTGTCTCTTACTAACAGCCATAAGGCCCAACAGAATTAAGATTATAAGATAATTGACCTTCACTGTACATTTTACGCCGTTATCTTGCTCTAGCAGAACTTAACTGCCAGGTGCCGACAATTATCTTCCCATGTTGCCCAGTTTGTTGGGTCATCCTGCTTGAATAATTCTCCAGAGTTCGAGGATTAGCGTCTAATGGAGTGATTTCAGGTATTTATTGGCTAATGGCTGAGTCAGTAATGGAAGGGGGTTACATTTGTAACCCTCTCTAATGGTGCTTATATCTAGCCCTTTTCCCAGACAATATCTTTGGTTCTTCCTGCAGAGTGTGGTTACGCAGAAGTGAGGGGCCATGGCTCAATGGAAGAACATCCGATTTGCAAGGTCAACCTCGCCAGCTAATCTCAGGCAGGCATAGGAAGATCTTTCTTTATTCAAAATCCCAGAGAACCGCTGCTTGTCAGAACATACAGTGTTTTGTCTCAGTACAAGGAAGATTCATATAAGATGTCACCATCTGAGCCGGGGTGGTACATAACAAGACCTGAGGGATCCAGCATCAAATACTCACTTGCTCATTTGAGTATACTGTACTGCAGGGGTGCCCAACTCTGGTCCTCTAGATCAGGGGTCTGAGCCTTCTGGCCAGGAGCCAAATGTGGCCCTAAGAGGCATTTATCCCGAGCGCCATGAGCATGGCGTGATAATCCCATTCATGTGTGCAGTGGGGGCTCGAGGGAGAGGAGGAACCGACCCCAATGGCTGTTGATTGCAGTTACATGATGGCACCCCCAAATCTCCATGAATTTTCTGACCCAGAGTTGGAAACCTGCACATGTAGCGCGCCTTCTCCATCCCTTCCCTCTCGGCTGCTCCACATGTGTTGCTCTCAGGCTTTCTGGTCCGCCTCACTCCCATTGGCATCAGCCAGGCTGGCGAATCGCTCGCTGGCTGCTAGGGAGGAAAGAACCCAGGAAGATACCTGATCCTGGGTTAGATGGAATGCTTCATTGGGAAAGTTCTGCTTTTTTTTTTTAAACAGGGGAAGGTATTCCACAGCCTCCCCAACAATATTTGGAGCCCACCCTGTACTTGACATACTTTGGTCACTGTTCTAAAAATAGACCATGACAGAAAGGCTAAAAGGTGAAATCAAACATTTTACAATCATTTGTGCATAGGAATTTGTTCATAGTTTTTTTTAGTCTGGCCCTCCAACAGTCTGAGGGACAGTGAACTGGCCCCCTGTTTAAAAAGTTTGGGGACCCCTGCTCTAGATGTTCATGGACTACGATTCCCATCAGCTCCTGCCAGTGTAACCTCTATCTGTGGGTTCTGTGGGGCAGAACTTGGAATGAGTTTGCAACAACAAATTTTAAAAACAAAATGGTTTACTTTCTTAACATATAACATCAACATTTAACATTTAACATCACACTTCAAGGTCCTGTTCAGGTTGCATTCTCAAGTCCTTATATTTACAGTCTACTGATACTGCCAAGTCCAATTCTTCTTTGCAAGTGGGTTGGCTCCTGAAGACTCCAAGGGCTTGATGAACAGGATTCAACATGATGAAGGTTTCCAGGAGAACTCTCACCCATTACAAACATAAAAAACCCTGAAACAATAAACTCCAACATTTACAACATAAACAACTACCTTCCCATTAGTTCCCAACAACATTGCAGTTACCTTAACAAGGTGTTAAGGGCTTGAATAAATCAAGGTCCGAGTCTGGTAGCCTTGTCTCCTCCAAACTACATGAGCTCTGCAGCCTTCTGCTGCTTTGAGTCTCCACCCCTTTCTGGGTCAACCCATTCTGAGCATGGGGGTTACACCAGCATGGCCAATTGGCTATCATTTCACCTTTGTAATGACCATTGGAAAACCTCTTCTTTATCAATTGTCCTAACTCCCTTTCTAAAGCCAGTGGTCCAGTCCTTCATCTTGTGGCCATATATTCCATATCAGCAATCCCCTGGGTGCTGGGCTTCCTTTACTAAACCCTGAATGTGCAATCAATGAATTGCACAGAGTGAGGTCAAGTTCTAGGGTTGTGAGGTCAAAATAATCTCCACCTGCTGTCTCCATACCACTCCTGATTTTATAAATCACGGTTGTGTTCTAGGGTTGTGAGGTCAAAATAATCTCCACCTGCTGTCTCCATACCACTCCTGATTTTATAAATCATGGTTGTGTTTTCCATCAGTTGTGTGATTCTTTTTTCTCTCTCTCTTGAACTTGAAAGACTGAAACGATATGGCTTTAGCTGACATATCGTAAGTGGAAGCCAAAAACAACCCCCTACTGTCTTCGCACCGAAGATGTCTTAATTTTGAAGAGAAATGTGTTTAATAAATGATATCAGCCCGAGACAATGCATTTGCCTGGTAGAATTCTCGTGGGCTCATTTGTTTTCGAGATGCTCATGAAATCCTCTGTTGCTAAATTTCTGCGCTGAATTTGAAAGGTCAGTGAGTGGAATCACTGATACAACACATAAAAATTGACCTTGCAGTTTCCCCACCTGCATAATGATGATTTTTAATATGCTTTTCTTTATGAGTTTTTATCTTATTTCTCAGTATCTCCCAAGGTGATGGCAAATCACACAAACACTGAAAAGTTGTGCGGGCCAGAAAGCTGCTACCTATATCAGGGTCTAGTTTTTCCACATCTTGATCTGCTTTACAATTCAGCCATCAGTGAAACATATTTCTATTCCAACTTTCCTCCAAGGAGCTCAGATGGTTCTCAGTTCCTCTGTTTTATCATCACAACAACCCTATGAGGTAGATTATGTTGAGCAAGTCTGACTAGCCCAAGGCCAGTGAGATACATGGCTGAATGTTGATTTCAGCTAATACTAGTCCAGTACTTTAACCAGTTGGAACAGAGAACAGCACATGACTGCAGGGAAGGGTGTAAAACTTCGGTGTGTATTCATCCAAACACACGCAAAATGTCATACTGAACACCACAATAAAATACACATTCAAATGTTTATTCAAATTTGGGGTGCCACAAATTTCTCAGCATATCCAGTCATCAGTCAAACTCAGCCTGTTTGACACTCAAAATCAGACAATGAGCTGATCAGGGATATGTTCAGATTAAATGAAGCAACCTGAACAGCTATTGAACAAATGTGCAACATTTCCTTCCCAACCTCCTTCCCTTCCCAAGCCCTCGGGGGCAGGGCTCAGGGATGGCTCAGATGGGCACCATGATGGCAGGCTGGCTCCTGGGCCACCTGCCACGCCCCCTGCCCCTGCCTCCCTGCAGGCCGGTTTCTGCCCTCCCCCGGACCTGGGGAGGTCAGGAGGCAGCCCACAGGCAGGTGGAGGGGCAGCTCCAACAGGTTCCTGAGCCCCACCCCCGAGCAAGGGGGGCACAGGGGGCGCCCAGAGCAGGTGTAGTCCCCGGGCTCCATTTCGCCCCAATATGCCTCTGTCACCCACCAAGCTGAGTGGGAATAGGAGCAATACTTCTGAGCTCCCCGTTACACCAATAGCTCATTTCTCTCCTTTGCAGGCCAAGCTAGTGGGAAGAAGGACTTCTGATCACTTCCAAACAAAATCTGCAGGAGACATACAAGTTTCTTGGATAGGCGATCAGAAGAACCAGCTGATCAAATGGGAGTCCATTCCAGATCCATCCCCTCTGCCTCAAAAAATCTTCACTGGATACAGATCAACATTTCTCCAGCAGGAGACAATAAGTTGACTCCCAGATGATCCCTCATCAACCGAGTGTCTGCTTTAGAGGCCTGCAAGTAGATTTTCTTTGCAAATATGCACAACCAGGTTGTGAACTGCTAAACAGCCGTCAGTTAAGTGGTTGCTTGATCACCATGGGCAATAAGGAAGAGTATTGTGCTAGCAGGTCACCATGACCATCCCTAATTCAAATAAATCCTCTGTGCTGAATTGCGAGCAAAAATTCTGCAGAAAAGTGCAAAAGCCTAGAAGACCGGAATGGCTATGGTCAAACCTGAATGCCAAAGACATAAAATGAAGAAATTTGCACGTTCCAAATTTTTTTGTCGACACCAAATGCCATCTGACTATGATTTTTCAGGTTGAGGGTGGGATAGAACCCTCCCACCAATTCCTCACATACGGGAATGTTCATCTTTTCCCATCTTTGCGGCAATTGCTTCCCCTACTTGCCATTGCTTTGGCACCATTTTGTCATTCTAGTTATTGCTTCTTCTTTGAAAATTCCAGCGAAAGTATGCTTGCGGGAGGCGAAATATTGACTGAGAGAATTTTCTCCATCTCTTTCTCTCTGTACTGGAGCCAGGGGGGGCATGGTGAAAATCGCACGGGGGAAGAGTGGGACCCGTAAAGAGGAAACACTTCTTAACCTGCAGCGTGCGATTCGGTGTTTGGAATATGCTGGTACAGGAGGTGGTGA
Organism: Sphaerodactylus townsendi; assembly: GCF_021028975.2. Classification (NCBI taxonomy): domain Eukaryota; kingdom Metazoa; phylum Chordata; class Lepidosauria; order Squamata; family Sphaerodactylidae; genus Sphaerodactylus; species Sphaerodactylus townsendi. The sequence continues at coordinate 37,617,501 of NC_059436.1, read as the reverse complement.
TTTTCACTAACATGGATAGCTTTAAAGGGAGAGCGGAACGGATTCAAAGCGGGCCCGGAGAAGTCCATTTATGGCTGCCAATCGCTTGATCCTCTTTTCGATCTGATTTTTTTAATTGCGCCTTAGCTGTAGAGGTGCTCGAGACGGAACAGCGGCGCGCAGAAGGCAGGTAGCTTTCACATCCTGCAAATGTTATTGAGCTCTGAGAAGGCACCTGGTGGGCCGCTAGAGTAGCTGGCAGAGCTGGAATAAGGTAAGGAGATGCGCTCCGGTCTGAAACTGCCGCGATTATTCTTATGCGCTTCTTATGATCTTTTGTTCTTTGCGAACTAACCGCCACGGGTCCAGTTGCTGGGTGAACGTTCACCGGGTGGTGCCGGCGGCAATCCGGAGTCGTATTGAAATCCGGGGTTGATGCATCGCTTGAATACCCGAAAATCAAAGAGGTTGTTGTACGCCAAGGTTAAGAAAGTTTGCGATATCACGGATTTGAATGGCTAGGGAAGCAAAGAGAACACAAATAATATAGGTTGAAAGTGAGAAGGATGGTTCCTGTATCGGCTGCCAAAACATGCCTGAAGCCAGTAAGGAACCCGCATGGCCGGCGGTAAGCGGAGCTCTCACACCGGCACTATTGGAATAAGACTGCAGTGACCGTCTCACTATAGAAAACTCAAAATATGTCGCTCGCATGCAGTGCAGCCAGCTTTACGCTTTAAAGAGCTCGAAATAGAACCGCTTTGAGAATATTGTTAGCCATGGCTCGAATCATGCCAAAAGTATATTTGCGCGCGCGCGCACACACACACACACACACACAGCTTTGGGTTCTGTACAGTAACTAAACCTCCGTCAAACAGGGCTAAGAACTTCCCGAAACTCCGCCTCTTCACTCCGGGAATGGCATTTCCTGGAATATGTTCATTATCGGCTGCTGAGTATTTTAGCCAAGACTTAATGCGCCGGAGACTGCAGAATATGGGCCAGCCAAGCCATGCTTCCTGTTTAGCTCCTGCAGGGTATCATTTCAAATTTTAATTCTCAGTAAATTTTGATGCATTTACTCATTCGCCAGCTGTTTTGGACGGGTATAATTTCCCCCCTGCCCCTTAACCACCCAGTAGTTTTTTTTGTAAGGATTGCTTCTGAGAAAGCTTCCGGCCTGCTTAGTTGAGGACAAAAGCAACTGACCAAGCCGCTGCCGACTTTCGTTCCCCAAGTCCCTGGTTCCAAAGCTAAAAGAATGCAAGCCAATAAGCTACCACCTGATGAAGGAAGGTATTTTTGGAACTTTTCAGACTTCAACTTTTCTGATTGCTTGCCTCCCTAAGAATTCACGGGGAAAATGACAACTGCCCTCTTTAGTTCTGCTTAGGTTTTGTCTGGGAATTTGAAGTGTAGGAGGAAGGGACCCTAAATCTAAAATCTCAAAAGGTATGCTTGCAAGATACGCAAAAGGCGCCGTACCCACTACTCAGTGGCCAGAGTACCTCATTTTGGCGATGACAGGACTTTACATTTAAGAGAAATACTAGCGCTACGGAATTTTGGATCCCTCGAAGCAAAATGAATGGCACCACCATGCGTGACCAAAAGCACTATTCTGAGATGCAGGGACGCAAAATTAATGGAACCAATAGATGCCTCAATTATAAGAAGAAGAGATTGGATTTATATCCCCCTGCCCTTTCTCTCCTGCAAGGAGTCTCAAAGGGGCTGACAATCTCCTTTCCCTTCCCCCCTCACAACAAACACCCTGTGAGGTAGGTGGGGCTGAGAGAGCTCAGAAGAACTGTGACTAGCCCAAGGTCACCCAGCTGGCATGTATTGGAGTGTACAGGCTAATCTGAATTCCCCAGATAAGCCTCCACAACCCAGGTGGCAGAGCATGGAATCAAACCCGGTTCCTCCAGATTAGAGTACACCTGCTCTTAACCACTATGCCACTATGCCACTGCTGCTCCTAGAGAGATTATGGATGAAGAATACCTAATTTGCATGCAGAGGATCACAGGTTTGATTCCTGGCATCTCCATTTAAAAAGAGCATAGGTAATAGGTATGTGGAAAGACCTCTGTCACCCGAGATTCCACAGAGCTCCTGCCAGTGAGAGAAGACAATACTGAGCTTGACTTGGACAATAGCTGGACTTGGTATAAGTCAGCTTCATATGTTGATAAGTGTGGTGGACCGTGAACCATCACTTTAGCTATGTGCCCAAGGACTTGCCACCCTCTCTTTGCAGTTTCTCTTCTTGTGTTTGCCACCCTGGCTTGGGAAGTTTCCGGAGATTTGGGGGTAATGTCTAGGGAGGGCGGAGCCTGGTGAGGATAAAATATCACAGGCTGTCATGCCCCATCCTGTGATGCCACATCCAGCTCTAAGATCTGTTCCTTCGTCCTGCCTTTCCTACGATGTTGCTTCTTCCCACCAAAAAACACATTTCAAATTTAAATTCCCTGCCTTATCTCACTCCCCTTTCTACCACCTTATATCAAGCATTGGCTCCTGTATGCATGTATTCTGTACAGCATGCCAACCCTTTGATCCTAAATATTTCTGCTGCTTTGATAGGCTGATATCCAGCTTTATTCCACTCTGTCTAGACATTCTAAAATACTCTTCAAGGTTTTCTCAATGTTAAAAAACAAAACAAACAAACAAAAAACACCCCCCCCCAAAAAAAACCTCCTTTCTGAACATGTTGTAGAAATATACCAGTGAACAGTGGTCCCATTCATCTTTCAAATCCAGCACCCCTTTGGACTGCTTACAGGCAATAATCAGCTACTCTTTATTCTCCATGGCATACCATAGGACAGGGGTCTGCAACCTGCGGATCCCCAGATGTTCATGGGAATTGTAGTCCATGGGAATTGTAGTCCATGAACATCTGGAGAGCTGCAGGTTGCAGACCCCTGCCATAGGACAAGCAGACATCGTATGACATCCCCCTTTAGCTCAGAGGCGGAGCGCTCATGGGGACCTGTCCCCGGGCACATGCCAGCTGGACACATGAGAGGGTGGAGAATCGCTCCCCACACCCATACCCTCCCCTTGGCCCAGCCCTGCCAGGCTGCTCCTTCAGGGGAAAGCCCATGGATTGGTTGGCTGCTTGCTCAAGACAGATGGGCCAAAGTGTACGTGTTGACCTAGCAAGTCCTCCCACACCTCTACTAAGAAACCTGGCCAACCTACGCATTTCTCTTCATTTGGTTAAACCCCTATTTTCCGAAGTGTCCATCCAGAAGGCAACACAGACTTCCAGGGGATCCACGGGCGGACAATCCTATCAAAAACATGTCAACACTGAGGGAGGAGTTTCACAGAAAGAACACAAAAGAATAACGTTGCGATAAAGTTATTATTTTTTTAAAGGAGATTCTTTCAGAACATGATCTCTTCATTTCTCCTAGAGCACCCAAGGGGGAAGGAACGACAACAAGGGAGAGAGAGTGTGGCCAGAGGTCTCCTCCGCCTTGCCATTTAATTATCCCTTCTCTCTAAAGGTATCTCTAAGCAATTAGAATAATCATTCATACTTCCATTTTTATAGGGTTCCGCTTTTATCAGACGGCGCCTCGGATTCTTCTTGTTATTATTATTAGTACTTCGCTATTATGGGCTGGAATGTGTTTCTTCCCCCATTCTCTCCTTTTGTTTTACGTTAATGGTGACCTGGCAAACATAATGCGTGCACACATATACCCCAGCACCATAAGTTTCTTGAAATATTAGTTTAATAAGACACAGAATAATATTAAGGATGTGATACTCTCCCTTATATATTATTTATATGTGTGCCGTGATTTAGAGATTTGCTTGAATCGAGACAGTCAGTAGCAATGTATGGATCTCCCTCTGTGTGTATCTGTGTACGCACACACATACTCCCCTGCAATATCCACCTAGAGATTCAGCCCACATCTTTGGAAGATTTTGATTTAACATACACAGTTTATCAAGACTCACGTGCCATGCAGAAAGGCCCCCCTTCCCCTCTCTTCTTTATGTTAGGGTATAAATAATCAATGCACACTGCAACTTTAAATTACTGTTAATGCATCGTGCTTACAATCCCACAAGAACAATACTGGGACTAACAGGGAATTGCAAGACAGATGCTTGGGGGGGGGGATGTAATAATATCCATTTTTATTATTTTGAGACATTTCTTATTGAAGTGAGTGGGATAGTCCACGATATGAGAAAAGGGGGGAGGGGTGAGGAGGAAGAGGAGGAAGAAGCTGTCCTGCTGGATTATTGCAAGGCTGTGAAAATGTGAGGTTAACGTTCCATTGAACAGCTTCTTGCCTTCCTCCCCGGACTTCACTGGGAAGACAACCAAGAGCGGGTGAGGGATGTTTGGGGAGATTTGTGAGGTGCAAACTCCAGGGTGGCATTCCATCTTCCCCAGTTCAGTGGTTTGACTTAATTTCTTCCACCCAGACATGGGAATTGTCAGATGGGCTCATCCCTACACTCTGTCTACTCCAGGATCTTGTTTCCTTGCAATAACAGTACACAGCGCTGGAAATAGAGTGCCTGAGACGTCAAAGGGAAAGATGCAGGGTGGGCCCAAGACATCCTGAATGCATACACAGACAGGAGGGGCGGAGGAAAGACTTTTCACTTGGAAGCTAGAGAGCTTCAAAATCCTGACACAGCCTTTCTAAGCAGCCTTGGTCACTTCCTCTCCATTTGTACAACGGGGATTTTATCTGTTCCAGGCCTCAGGTGGCTTGTGTCTATTATGCATTATTTCATAATTTGTCAATGTCCCCTATTTACCTTCTAGTCTACTTCTAGTCTAGAAGTCTTATGAGACTTCTAGTTTTCTGGGCGGTGTCTCTGGCAAATCACCTTCTCTGTTACAGCTTTTGGAGAAGACCTTGTTACATGTTTGTTAGGGATGATTTTGGGTTGCTCTCCCTGACCGTTTCTGCCTGAAAATCCCGCCTTCCCCATGTACAAATCAAACCTTCAATGCTTTGTTACTGGAATCGAATCGAAACCTTTATTAGGCATCAAAATACAGCAGAATTGTAATATAAAAGAGAACCGGGGGGGGGGGGAGCACAGAGGTGACCTCATTTTTCTATAACTTTTACCAGAAATTCAGCAACAGTTTCAATAATTTCTGATGAACGATTGTTTAATAAAAAGCACCCCCGATTGTTGGCTGCACTGTTCTTAACAAAAGAATGGCTAACACGATATATACCATGTCTGAACTGAGTATATTTGGGGCAGTCTAATAAGATATGTGCCATGGTGTCTGGTATAGAAGAGCAATAAGGGCAGAATCGCTCCTGTAGTGAGATCCTATCAAAACGTCTTTGAAGCTGTGCAGAGGAGAATGGATTAAACCTAGCTCTTGAAAAGGCTCATCTCTGTTTTGGGTTTAAAAGTACCCTTAAATATTGCGCTGTTTGGGCTTTTTCAGGTATGATTCCATAATGTAGGGGAGAGCAGGATAGGCCTGAACTTAGGACTGAGGACCAATGCTCCTGGTCCAAAAGGCGACCCTTTACTGCTTTAAACAATTCTTTAGGTGTATGCATGTATAGAATATCCCGTTAGCCCCAGGTAGTAGTTTTTTTTCTCCCTGGCACTACCATCTAGATGACTGTGATTGTGGCAATGCCAGAGATATAAGCCTCTTTGTGTTAGAAGTGAAACAAAGCCTAATTAAAAATTTAAATGTTAATAGCCAAGCTCCGATATTCAAAAGATACTGGCCAGTTTCTAAGCACAATGCTGCGTATGTGACACGGTGGGGCACACCAAATATTTGATACAGAAAATTTGATTGAATCTTTTCTACAGTTGGTTTCCAGGCAGCAATCCAAAGAGGGATACCGTACAATAATTTTTGAACCACTTTTGCATTGAAGATTTTAATAGCTGCGGGCATATATTGACCGCGTTTAGAATGGAAATTTTTTTACAATTGCAGCCGTTGTTGTTTTGGAGCTCTTCATTGCAATGTCCCGATGTCTTGTCCAAGAGAAGTTATGAGAAAAGTTGATACCTAAATATTTAAACAGTTTAACCTGTTCCACAGTGGTACCCTCCAATAACCATCTTTGCATTTTACTAGATCTGGAGTAAAATAATAAATTAATAATTAATTCCTAACAATTGAAGATGATGTCTTTGATTTTTAGGAATTAATCTTTGATTTTTAGGAATTAATTATTAATGTATTATTTCCACAATACTCACTACATCTAGTCAGTGAATGGTTTAAACATTTTCTGGATCTAGAGAGGAGAACCACATCATCGGCATATAAAAAAAAGGCAGTGGAATGTTTCTCAAGGTTAGGCTGTATGTGTTCAGCAGTGGCGTAGTGGTTAAGAGCAGGTGCATTCTAATCTGGAGGAACCAGGTTTGATTCACCGCTCTGCCGCCTGAGCTGTGGAGGCTTATCTGGGGAATTCAGATTAGCTTCTGCACTCCCACACACACCAGCTGGGTGACCTTGGGCTAGTCACAGCTCTTCTGAGCTCTCTCAGCCCCACCCACCTCACAGGGTGTTTGTCGTGAGGGGGGAAGGGCAAGGAGATTGTAAGCCCCTTTGAGTCTCCTACAGGAGAGAAAGGAGGGATATAAATCCAAACTGTTCTTCTTCAAGGAGAAAAGAGGTGAGATCATTAAGGTAATGCTTGAATAGGATGGGTGCCAAGACACAGCCTTGCTTCATGCCCCTAAAAGTTGAAATTTTGGGCATCAAAGAGGCTGTTATAGGGCATTTAATTTGGCACGTGGTGTTACAAAAAATGGCTCTTATTAGCATAAGGAGACATGACTCGTTATCAGCCTTTTCCAACTTTCGCCATAGGAGTTCTCTACCTACTGAATCAAAGGTTGTCCTAAGATCTAGGAAGGTTACATATGAGTTTGCTCCACCTTTGTTCATGTATTTGTCAGTTAAGGCATTAAGGACCAGACAATTATCCTTTCTTAAAACTGATTTGCTCAGGGCCCATGATTTCCTTTTCATCGATTCATGTGGAAAGCTTAAGTAACAAAAGTTTTGTGTAGAGTTTCCAAATATTGGACAGTAAACTAATTGGTCTATAGTTATTTGGGAGAGCTGAGTCTCCCTTTTTAAAGATGGGGACAATTATAACATTTGTCCAATTTGTGGGTATGAGACCCAAATTATTTACTTTCATAAACAAGGTGGCACGATCAGGAACATTTTTAAGAAGCTCCAAGGGGATTATATCAGGAACTGGAGATTTATGGAGCTGCTCCATTAAGCAGCTAATTTCAGTTATCTGAGACCACAGGCCATGTCGGAATATTAACCATGTCGGTAGGCTCAGTCAGAGGGAGCCTCGTATCATTAGCCCGCAGTGCTTTGTTTTCTGTCTCACCTCCATCACCATGTACCCATTACGTGTGTGTTTTAGAGTGAGATGGCATGCACAGTATGTATAAATATTGTGTAAATTGTGCATGAAATTACCATGTAAGATGCATATAATACAAATAAATTGGCAACACTGAACCTTTAACAAAAAAAAATGTTAAAAGCTTCAGAGTGAAACAAAGCAAAGAATGTGCTTATTCTTAATTACTTAATGGTCATTCTTAAAGATTCAGCTTCTTTACCAGTACCTAAGGAGCTTTTTGAGTTGGAGTGGTGGGTTGATCTTTTCCCCTTAGGTGCATGCACATAAAGCCACTTACAAAATCCTTCCTTTCCTCTCCCCAAAACAGGTGGTGCCAAGAGAGTTCTGAAAGAACTGTGACTAGCCCAAAGTCACCCAGCAGACTTCATGTGTAGGAGTGGGGAAACAATTCTAGTTCACCAGATTAGAGTCTGCTGCTCATCTGGAATAGTGGGGAATCAAACCTGGATGTCCAGATTGAATTCCACCTGCTTTTAGCCACTATACCTCACTAGCTAAACAGCAGCAGCAACAACAAAATAATTGTCAATACAATGGCATGATGTCACTTCAGAGGGGTAATATCTCTTACAGCTTTTCCCTGGAAGTGACATCATGCCATCACTGACAGATTGCCCCTAACAGGCTGTATGCACACTTCCTGTCCCTCTAGTGACTACATGTTACACATAATATCTAGCTTGGGCCTCATATTGGATTGCCTACCGCTGCATGGCTTGGGGAATTCCTAGAGACTGGAATAATGGTGCCTATGGTACAGAGGGAAGAATTTGGGAAGGGATTTCACCTTGAATCTATGGTATGCCATTGAGGCTGCCATATAAAGCTGCATTTTCTGCAGGGGATCTGATCCCTATAGACTTGAGATCAGTTCAGAGGCGTAGCAAGGCGGGAAAGCGCTCTGTGCACTGGTGCGTCCTCTGCCCCGTCCCACCCCAGAGCACCCCTGCCCCACCACGGAACACCTCTGCCCTGCCCTGGAATGCCCCCGGAACACCCTGGAACACACCTGCCATGCCCCCGGAATGCCCCACTACACCCCCGCCACAGCCCCACAGGGGCGCGCACCTGGTGAGTCACGCACACACATCCCCACCCCCTTGGAGCTATGCCTCTGGATCAGTTATAATTCCAGGAGATCTTCAGGCACCACCAAGAGGTCAGCAAACCTGCTGGATCCACCAACGAATGTCCACGTTTAACAGAGACCTTTAGCCAATGTAGGCTGTCTGATAAGCATACTTCTCTGCCCTTTCAGCACAATGGGCCACCTACATCTGTATCATATCTGTGAATGTGGTCCCCGCATTACGACAAAGGTAGCCAGTTCTTGATCAAAATTCACAGTAGCAGGCTTTGTGAACAGAAACAATCCATTGCAGCTGGATTTTTCTGGGGGGGAGGGGTGAAATCCCCAATCTGGTACAAAGCGGCTTTGGATCTTTAATTAAAAAGCAAGGTTCAAAGCACTGGGGGCATCGACTTCCTCTAGATAATCTCCATCACTCCATTTCCCCACCAACTTCCCTAGTCTACAAAACTGCTGGAGACAATTTTTATTGATTGCTCTTCAAGCCGTCAAAAGCGTCCCCGGCTGATCATACGTTAGCCCCAGACACCTTGTGCCTTTCAGATAATAACTTGGTGCTCCAGAGAAGAAATGAATTGGATGTGCAGTCACTAACTGTCCAAGTGAATCATGTTACTATATGTCAGCAGCCGCAGCGCCCGCTATCATTTCAACGGAGAGGAATTCGCTATTTTCATGGCTGTTTAAAATTATTTTCCAGATGAATAAGATATAACAACAACTACTTAGAATCAAAAGAATAATACCAGGGCGGCAATTTGGCTACTGAGGATCCAATCTTTCAAATATAATGCTGATAACTATTATTTAATCTGGAACTGCAATGGGGGGGGGGATTCCACCACCAGGTTGCCCTCGTTCCGGGGAAAACCTTGTCGCACACAGGAGGGATCAATCTCGGAGGTCAGTTCAGGCAGCCCCGATTTCTAGAAGCCTGGACACCCACTTCAAAGGCATTGCAGCAATTCATGAGCACAGATCCAACCAGCTATGTTGTTATCTCTGCACTACAACATTTTCACATGTTCTCTTTGGGGATTTTTATAAATCAGACAGCTTTTGTTAATTATTATTGATTGCTGGAGACATGTAAAGATGTCATTGGGAAGCCTTTTGGTTCCACTCATTTCTGCCAGTGTTGCTTCTTGATGCTATTTTAGTGCCATTTATAAATTGCATTTGGCCTGATCTCATCAGAAGCAAAGCTAAGTGGAGTCAGTCCTCGGAAGGGAGACCACCAAGGAAGACTATGCAGAAGCCGGCAAAACAAGACCCCTCTGCTTCTCACTTTGCCTTGAAAGCCCCTTGCTGGAGTCAGCATAAGTTGGTGGCAACTTGATGACACTTTACCCTCACATATATTGCATGCCACCTATATGCCATTGACACACCGGTGACAGCAAATGCATTCACTGGATCATGAAAAATTGGCACAAGGAAATGGAAGAGAGCACATTCATTTTTTTCCATTATGGAATTCACTGTAATGCTCATTGGGGAGTTCCCCTAAGAGTAAGACCCCACATTCTGGCCCTGGCCAGACCTAAACCTGGTTGGCTTCAGCAAGCCAATGACATTCTAATGAGAGGACCCATCATGATGGGCAGATGAATGAGTTTAAGGGTGCAGGTCCTAGCTTATTTTTAATTGAGGTTGTTTTCACTAATGTACAACCTCCTTCCCAACCCACAGATGCACACATATCTAGCTCAAGTTTTTGCTTCATTTTTAAAAATCCAATGTCAGATGAGGTCTTATTAACTTTGCCCATTGCATAGAAAGTGCCTCACCACCTCTGGAACCACAATTGGATTTCCAAGGTGAGCAGTAGGTGAAATCCCACAGGACAGCGTCTGGGGCCGTGGTGGCCCGTGGTGGCGAACCTTTGGCACTCCAGATGTTATGGACTACAATTCCCATCAGCCCCTGCCAGCATGGCCAATTGGCCCAGGTAGGCAGGGGCTGATGGGAATTGTAGTCCATAACATCTGGAGTGTCAAAGGTTCGCCACCTCTGGTCTGGGGTCACCCCACTGGGCAGTCAATAAACTTACTTGCCTGGCTGAAGGCAGACATGGTAAGGGTAGATTTAGGTCTGCTGGCGCTTGGGACAGAAGTGCCTCACGTGGCTAGCACAAAAGATGGGCAAGGTAAGAGCAAATGGTAGGCTGTGAGCTCCGGAGTGTTTCAGGCAAGGACTGAGAGTGGTGGGTGGGCTGAAGGAAGCTGACAGAAATCTGATCTTCACTTCTGAGAACCACCAGGAGTGGCCATGGCTCAGTGACAAAGCATCGGTTTGCATGCCAAAGGTCCCAGGTTCAAGCCCTGGCATCTCCAGTTATTAGGAGGCAATGGAAAACTGTTGCCGGTCAGAGTAGATCCCTTTGGCCCATCGAGGGACTCAGTTCAAGACAGCTTCATGTGTGTACCAGAGATTACAATGCTAATCCAACCCCGAAACAGTAATATGGTGGTTTAAGCCAGCTCGGGAGGTCTGCACGGATTTGGCGAAGCTGTTGATGATGCCTGTCCCATATGCATCTGCTAACAATCGCTTGGAGTACTGAGCCCCACCTCACCTTACAACACAAAGGGTTCTAGAAAGCACAGAGCACCTGCCAAAGAGGCCAGTCCTAGTGAGCATAAGGAGGGCACTGTCCCTCTATCCCATGGCCTTGAAGTGTGTCACCCTCTGAGACTTCAACTCACAGATGTAACATATAGCTTATTATACTCCATAAATGCTCTCTTGGGGATATACAGAATACTCACACATATGAATGCAGCCAGTCCCTTGAGAAAGTTTGCACCTTACCAGACACTCTGTTATTTTGCTTCTTCAGGGTGTTCACCCATGGAGGAACCCCTGAGTTTGCACATAAATGTCACAGGTGATGCTTTTTTCCAACATATTTTCTTTGAAAGTTCTTTGCAAAAATCTCTCTTCGGCCCTCATAGACGTGGCTCATCCTTTACAGTCTGTCTTTCTCCAGAACTTGAAACCAAGCCTTTCTGAGCAGCAAACTCTGTCTGACCTCAAACAATGTCAGTGAGGAGAAGGGGAGAGCATTTCCAGTGATAAATCGCCCAGAAAGCCCATTGCAGGAGGCTGTGTGATGTCAGAGTGCCCTTGTCATCAAAAGGTTGAAGAAATTACTTAATAGATTGGAAGGCGGCGGGGGGGGGGGGGGGCAAGGCAGAGGGAACAAAGCTGAGAAGAAATAGGAAATGGAGAAGTCTCACAGAGATGGAAAACCTGTGTGGCATAGACAGCGTGGGGCAGTGGTTAGTGAAGAAGAAGAAGAAGAAGAAGAAGAAGAAGAAGAAGAAGAAGAAGAAGAAGAAGAAGAAGAAGAAGAAGAAGAAGAAGAAGAAGAAGAAGAAGAAGAAGAAGAGGAGGAGGAGGAGGAGGAGGAGGAGGAGGAGGAGGAGGAGGAGGAGGAGGAGGAGGAGGAGGAGGAGTTTGGATTTATATCCCACCTTTCTCTCCTGTAAGGAGACTCAAGGTGTCTTACAAACTCCTTTCCCTTCCTCTCCGCACATCAGACACCTTGTGAGGTAGGTGGGGCTGAGAGAGTTCCCAAGAACTGTGACTAGTCCAAGGTCACCCAGCAGGAATGTAGCATTGCGGGAACATATCTGGTATACCAGTAAGCCTCTGCCACCTACTCTTAACCTCTGCACCCCACTGGATCTATTGGACACACAGGTTCAAATCTCTACTGTGCCATGGAAACTTGTGGGGTGACTTTCAAACAGTTACACTGTCTTGGTCTAACCTGCCTCAAGGGGTTGTTGTGATAGTAAAATGGAGGGGAGGAAGTATTATGCCAAGAACAAAATCAATAAAATGATTATCCCCCTCCAGACTGCAAGCAGGGCCCTTATTTGACTGACTGCTCCCCCACATGTTAAGAAAATCCCTTGCGCATAAGCTATCACAACAGGGTAACAGACTAGAGCTCTTGTTCCTGGCATGTTCGTTTTCTAAATGCAGGGATTTTAAAAACAGAATTGCATTCAACTACGTGAGACTGGTGCATTCTGAAACGCTATGCAGATCATCTCTACATAGCCTCTATGTCAGAAGTTGAAAGGGGCCGAGCAGAGCAGACACAGTTGTCTCAGATGTAGTGAAATCTGATCCCTTAGTTAATCTTGCTCAACCAATAACCTTCTTTTCTAAATGACCCCTGGAAATTCTAAGCAAAAAGCAAAACACACATTACCCCCCCACCCACCCCTTTCAATGGCCAAATCCAATCTAGGTTCTCCTGGGCAAAAAACTCCCAAGACTTCAATTCCTCATTCTCTCCGCCAATCTACTCCCTGCTGTCCCACACAGTTCACCCAGTGAAACTGATTAACAGGAGATTCAGGAATGGCAAGTAGTCCATCGTAAAAGGTGTAATTGTATGAGAATGTATGATCAAGAGATAGGGTTTTTTTTAAAAAAAAAATTGGTGCTTCCTCATTGGAGGAACACCTTCTCCGCTAAAGTTTGCTTTGTACCTATATTTTAAAGTTGTAGGTGAAAAATTGGTCTCTTCTACCAGTTAATTCATCTAAGGCTTTTGATTGGCAGTAGCTCATTGGATTATTTCTGAAGACACCCATTGGATTGGAGGCACCATCAGCAGCAGCACGGTTCTGGTACTCTGGATGGAACTGCCAGGGTTGTGATTAGCTGCAGACTCCAGCTGCCAAGTGGAGACCTTATGGGAGAGCCAGTGCCTTGCTGATATGCTTCTGAGCAACCTGGCTGGAAGTATTTGGTTGATGTATTGTCGAAGGCTTTCACGGCCGGAATCACTTGGGTGCTGTTTGGTTTCCGGGCTGTATGGCCGTGTTCTAGCAGAACACTAGAACATGGCCATACAGCCCAGAAACCACACAGCACCCAAGTATTTGGTTGGCTACTGCTGCAGATAAGAAGCTGGACAGTCCTTTGTTTGGCTCCAGCAGAGCAGTTCTTATGAAGGTTTAGATACATTCAGCATTCATGTCTGTTAGCAACCATTATGAACTAAGAACTGAACTTCAATGTGCAGAGGCAGTATATCTCTAAATGCAAATGGCTAAGGACATGGTGCCTGGAAGGATTAGTGTCTTCGTGCATAGGCTTCCAAGAAGCATCTACCTGTCCCCTGTGGAAAACAGGATGCTTGTGTTTTGGTCTGATCCAGCAGGGCTTTCCTTGTGCTGCATGGCCAGTATGCTAGTCACATAAATGTCCATGGACTTATTTGCCAGGTTGCTGTAGACTTAACATTGGGGGCTTTCTTATATGGTGTTGTATTTTCAAGAGATTCCACAACGGAGCACGTGGGTTGCTGTTGGCTTCAGGTGAGGTTCTCCATCATATCATCTGGACCGTTGCAGATAGAAATTCAGATAAAGCCGCTTGACACCCTGAAATGCTTGAGCCCCTGGATCAATAGCCAGGAGGACAGATCAATTCCCTTGACAGTCTGGGCCAGTATAATCACTTTTCCTTCACCTTGTCAAAGTCGCCACTGATTTACTCTGCTCTGAGTTGGGGCCGTGGGAGTGACACAGTGGAATATCCCCCCCCCCTTTTGTGCTTTGCTGAGCAGATTGCATTGATAAATGTCTCTATATACATAAAGAGGGCGCCTAACATTCCGTCACAACAAGAGCAAGAAATAGAAGTCATGGCAGGGCTATGCTGATGAAGGGGTCTGGCTATGCAGATGCAAGAAGGCTCAGTTCTCAATGCATGGAGTGACCAGGAGAAGGGCAAATACCAGTTCCCAATAGTTGCGGTGGAGCCACCCAATATATGTCCGGCACAAAGGGGGGGGGGCAGCATATTTGTAACAATAGAATAATTTATTAGTGATTTCAGTAGGACAAACTGTGGCATGAGGAGAAGTTGGTTGAAAATAGTCAAAACATATGACACCCTTTATGGAAAGTCCACATTCACTTGTATGAGGAAACAAAAAAAGTTCTACTGAACTTGGTGCCCTGTCATTAAGAAGAAGAGTTTGGATTATATCCCACCTTTCTCTCCTGTAAGGAGACTCAAGGTGGCTTACAAGCTCCTTTCCCTTCCTCTCCCCACAACAGACAACTTGTGAGGTAGGTGGGGCTGAGAGAGTTCCGAAGAGCTGTGACCAACAGAAATGTAAGAGTGCGGAAACACATCTGGTTCACCCGATAAGCCTCTGCCACTCAGGTGGAGGAGTGGGGAATCAAACCCGGTTGTCCAGATTAGAATCCACCTGCTCTTCACCACTACACCTTGCTTAGCACAAAATCAGCCCTCCAACCCCACTGCTGTTGAATATCAGGTGATTTGGTAGTATGAAGGGTGCTCTCAAATGTGTAGAATTACTGGTGTTATTCATTCACTCTGCAGGTTACTGATGTGGCAAAGTGGAATTGTGTAAGAGGAAAGTTTTTAGACCGAGAACAGGGTTGTCGTTTTAATTGTCTGTGAACATTTTAAGCATTTTCTTTTTTCCTCCCGCGCATTGTATTGTCTTAGGGTATATTACACTATCTTCATTCACTCTAATGGTGCAGTCCAATTTTATTGCATTCCTTATTGCCGAATAGTGTAATCCAGCATCACTGCACTGCTTATTTATGTATTTATACTGGTCTTTGTGCCCCCTTTTTTTAAAAAAAATTCTGCAATTCCCCTTGAGTTTCAATGAGGAAGGCCGATGATAAATGAAGTAAATAAATAAATAGTTTTAACTTTCAATTAAAGATAATAGTTATTATCTCTAAAGTCATTCATGGCCTAGGACTTACATGTGTCTTTCCCAATATGTTTCCCTGAAACAGCAACTGAGCAAAAGCTTTTACAGGTCCAACCTTGCGAATAGGCAAAACCAACAGCTTCCCAGGTTAGCTCTATTGAGTGGCTGCCTGCTCCACAAACCCGGAGGCGGATTCCGCATGGGCCAAAAACAGCGGTGTGAAAACGGTGTAAAATTGTTTAAAGTGGAGTAAAAGGGTTCACACCGTTTTCACACCGCTGTTTTTGGCCCATGCAGAATCCGCCTGAGATCAGTGATGAAGAGAGGGAAAACTGTGCCTGGGTCATGAGCTGCCCACGTGCCCCCTCCTGCCCCCACATCGCCCCAAAATGCCCCCACCCTCAAATGCTCCCGCCCCAAAACGCCCCTGGCCCCAATATGCAATGGCAATGGCGGCGTCTGGGACTGTGTTCAGCAGTTGCATAGTGGTTAAGAGCAGGTGCATTCTAATCTGGAGGAACCGGGTTTGATTCCCTGCTCTGCCACCTGAGCTGTGGAGGCTTATCTGGGGAATTCAGATTAGCTTGTGCACTCCAACACACGCCAGCTGGCTGACCTTGGGCTAGTCACAGTTCTTCAGAGCTCTCTCAGCCCCACATACTTCACAGGGTGTTTGTTGTGGGGGGGAAGGGAAAGGAGATTGTCAGCCCCTTTGAGCATCCTTGCAGGAGAGAAAAGGGGAATATGAATCCAACTCTTCTTCTTCTTCTTCTTCTTCTTCTTCTTCTTCTTCTTCTTCTTCTTCTTCTTCTTCTTCTTCTTCTTCTTCTTCTTCTTCCTCCTCCTCCTCCTCCTCCTACTAGAGCACTGCCATATGGTTTGGAGCATTACAAAAAAGTGCCACAAAGGGCTGAAGTTACAAAAGGGTACATAGAGGCATAAGAAAAAACTGAACAGTAGAAATCAAAGAGGAATTCCTCCTTTGAAAGAGAAAAAAGAGAATAAGGAATCGACAGCTGCATCTAAAACGGTGAATTTCAGAAAAAGAAATCCCAGCCTGCATAACATTGATTAAGTAGGTTGGGCAGATGTGGGAAGAGGCAATGACAGCTGTAGGAAAGCAGTGGGGGAATATACATGTGCAAAACGTTAGCCGTAAAATGTGGCCCGTTTTCAACTGCACTATAAAAAACAAGCCATTCTTTGACATCTTTGTGGGGGTTGCTTGCAGTTTGAAATCGAACTGAGCAAAGTCGAGCAAGTTAGGAGAAAGCCTCAGCCTCAGCTGTTCTCCCTGGCAGGCCAGTTTGGACATACCAGCAAGATTTTAGGTCAGGGAACATACAAACGTTGAACCTCTCCTAGTGTGAAACGGTACGATCTAGCAACAGATATATCACCTGGAACACCTCCTCTTTTTCAATTCCTCTCCGCTATTGAGGAAGAGGGCGAATAATCTCCGAAAGGCTGTAAATATGATCTTGTATTCTGGTTGAAAACACCCACCGGGGACAGAAGAGGAGGCATCCCTAGAACATTTTTATTTCCACCGTACTGCCTTGGCCCAGCTTTCTCCCCTTCCCCGGCCGCTCCGTCACCCAGCCCCCCTGTTGGATTCCATTTATCCTTTCCAAGTGCCAGCAAAAGCTGCTGCCATCAGCATTCAATGACAGGTCCCTCCGAGCCACTTTTCCTCCAGTTGAAAATAAAAATAAAAAATGTGACTGCTACCAGGGTGGGGATAAACTAAAGTCAGGGGATAAATGAGGGACAAACAGACTAGCTGCCTAATGGGCTGTTGTTAGCGAAATTATTTTCTTTCACTCCTTAAGCTCGGTCCAAACTCATCCCCGTTCAACGAGACTCCTGGGTAAAGTTTCCAGAATGTACTGTATTGATCAATCTGCAGACAGGTTGGCTATCTGTGGTGTGAGCGTACCTTGGCACTTCTCGAGATAATCAATAGTATTTTGATAGCTACGGGTATGAATCAATAGCCTAGCAGCTATCCTAATTGATTTGCTCAAGGCCTTCAATTGGATCGGTCATCAATTATCTCCAATGGCGTCCATCGGATTGGAGGCAACCACAGTGGGATGTGTCAGATCCGGTTCTGACTGACAACAAGGGAGCCCAGTTGTTAACCAGTGCTGATTTCAAGGATCAGAGCTAGAAGTGAGCTAGAAGACTCTAGAGAGGCCAGGCAGTATCACCTGACCCATTTGGTCACCCAGCTCAGCTGGCATGTGTTGGAGGGCACAAGCTTATCTGGTTCACCAGATAAGCCTCCACAGCTCAAATGGCAGAGCAGGGAATCAAACCCGGACCTCCAGATTAGAGCGCATCTGCTCTTAACCACTGCACCACGCTGCGTCTCCATGATTGTAAGCCACTCTGAGACTCCTCTTCTCTTCTCTTCCAGGGGAGAAAAGTAGGGTATTAAAAAACCAACTCCTCCTCCTCCTTCTTCAGCACAGGAGTCAGAAGCCATTGGCCAGCCAGGTGGGAGCCTGGGCTGTTGGCTGGCCAGCTGGCAGTCATGTCTGTATTTGGAGCTGCCAGTCAGCCAGGCAACCCTGGCAGCAGCCCAGGGATTAGGGGGGCTGCAAGGACTCGTTCCTTTCCCCCTTCTCCCCTCTGGTGCCTTAGGCAGTCACCCAGAGCTACCTAATAGAAGGGCTGCCTCCGGCTGGAATGCAAGAAAGAGAAGCCAAACAACTTCCCCCGCAACACCCAAACAGAACTAACTGAGGAAAGCATCTGATATGGTGGAGCTGCAGAACTTGTCCTTCCTATAGGGAGCAGCAGTGGCGTAGTGGTTAAGAGCAGGTGTACTCTTATCTGGGGGAACTGGGTTTGATTCCCAGCTCTGCCGCCTGAGCTGTGGAGGCTTATCTGGGGAATTCAGATTAGCCTTTACACTCCCACACATGCCAGCTGGGTGACCTTGGGCTCGTCACAGTTCTTTTGAGCTCTCTCAGCTGCACCTACCTCACAGGGTGTTTGTTGTGAGGGGGGGGGAAGGGAAAGGAGTTTGTCAGCCCCTTTGAATCTCCTACAGGAGAGAAAGGGGGGATATAAATCCAAACTCTTCTTCTTCTATTCCAGCCTTGACCGTTTTGCCTACCGGGCTCTCAAAGTCATCTCCGTGTCAACTGAGTGTTTAAAATAAGATCGCAAATATTGTGCACATTCTCACGCAGCCACCTGGGAATTGTATCTTGATCCAGGAAGTCTTGAGCATGTTCCAGCATGATGAATGCTGCTCACTAATGAACACTACTGACTACACAACTGGGGCATACGCACTCAAAGTGTAGCTGATTTCAAAATGATGCATTGCAACCTTGGAACCTGTGCAAGTCCAGCAATCGAGTAAATTGTGATCGTGCACCAACTGTGTCTACCCAGTCTGCCGCCGTGCAGAATAATTCCAACTGTGCAGATGCAAATACGTTCAAAAAACCCTGCTTATTTTAAATTGCAGATATGCACAACATGAGTGCTTGACTTGTGAGAAAACAAGGTGATTTCTGAATGTCTTATTTGCAAAAATCAAATAATCCCCAATTGCCTAGCCTGGCGCCCAAACTTGCCCAGCTCAGTCATGTTGCAGTTTATGGATGCTGATTGTGGCATGATGGATTTTGTTGGATTTGCAGATGTCAAGAAAAGATGCAGGGGTGCAAAACATCGACTTCTGCCATGTGATTCTTAGCACTGCTGCCTTCGAAGTCAGCAACAAAATGTTAACATTCGTGAAGGCAAGAATGTGACTGACTGACTTAAGGGTCAATATTTTATATATACTGGGATGGATCCAACCAGCTATTCTGCTGGTGAAAGAGCAAGGAGGGGTCCCCTCCTTTGACCATCGGAAAAAACCCTGCTGACCCCACAAGGATAAAAGTCAAATGTGATGGGGGCTGTAGGAAGGAAAGCTGGCTGGATCCAACTCTCGATTCTTTCCCCCCCAACATCACTTAATGTCATGACATTCAGGATGGGGATTGTTGCTGGCGTAACCAGGGATGGCCTATGGATTTTGGGCACAACATCCACCTCCTTTGCCACATGGAAGTGGGAATATGGCACCTGCCTTCCCCCGCCCATGCACCTTGGTAAGAAACCTTGGCTGATCCCCTAGCCCCTTCACAGCAAGGTGAGGAGATGAGGTATGGTGGAGAAGAGGAAGGCCCATCCCACCTCCTCACCCCAAGAGAGGGGTAGAAAAAGAGAGCAGGCTCCCCACCAGTCACTCCCTAGGACCAAGGATGCTTCCTGACACAGACTCTGATGCCATGGGTGAGTGGGTGGCTGTATGGGGGCAGCCAGGGAGGCAACAGGACTACCTCAACAACTGGCGCCCAATCGATGGCCCATTTCTGAGTATAACGTCATCCTTGGTACATGCAAAGATGAGCTTTTGGTTTGTTATGGGGATGATGGTGAACCTGAACCCCAGAGCTCTGCATCATTCCACAAACAAGGCTCAAAGTATGTTCACACATCATGATATCTCCCAGCTCCACCCAAGCCAACAATCCTTGCAGTCATTGTCAGGAACTGTAGGATGAACCTCCAAGCTACATGATGGATATTGGACAGCTCTCTGGGATACAGAAACAGTCAGAGGGGTGTGACTCAGTGCTGCAAAACTTGCTTTGCACACTGAAAGTCATAAAAACGTAAGAACAGCCCTGCTGGATCAGACCAGTGGTCCATCTAGTCTCACATTCAGTTTCACACAGTGGCCCACTAGTTGACATGAAGAAGAGTTTGGATTTATATCCCCTCCTTTCTCTCCTGTAGGAGACTCAAAGGGGCTTACAATCTCCTTGCCCTTCCCCCCCCCACAACAAACACCCTGTGAGGTAAATGGGGCTGAGAGAGCTCAAAAGAACTGTGACTAGCCCAAGGTCACCCAGCTGGCGTGTGTGGGAGTGCACAGGCTAATCTGAATTCCCCAGATAAGCCTCCACAGCTCAGGCGGCAGAGCGGAGAATCAAACCCGGTTCCTCCAGATTAGATACACGAGCTCTTAACCTCCTATGCCACATGGAAGGCAAACGGGACCTAGAGGCCGAGGCCTTCCCTTGATATTGTCTTCTTCCACTGCAATTCAGAGGTTTACTGCCTCTGAATGTGGAATTTCTCTTTTGTCACCATGGCTAGTAGCCACTGATAGACCTTTTCTCCACCTATCTGTCTAATCCCTTTTTAAAGCTGTCTTTGGTATGAGAGTCAGCGTGGTGTAGCGGTTAAAAGCAGTGGACTCTAATCTGGAGAACCGGTTTTGATTCCCCACTCCTACACATGAGCGGCAACTCTTATCTGGTGAACTGGATTTGTTTCCCTGCTCCTACGCATGAAGCCTGCTGGGTGATGTTCTTCAGAACTCTTACAGCACCACTCACCTCTCAAGGCGTCTGTTGCGGGAAGAGGAAGGGAAAGAAGTTTGTAAGTCTCCTTGAGAGAAAAGCAGGGTATAATTCCAAACTCATCCTTTTCCTCTTCTTCTATGCTTAGGGTCTCAGGCACAACTCTAAATATGGGAACGCCACAGGGCTGTGTGTTGAGCCCTTTACTGTTCACCCTTTATACATATGATTGTACTCCTGTCTATCATAGTAACACCATTATCAAATTTGCTGATGACACAACGGTGGTGGGGCTCATCTCTGGAGGGGATGAGTCTGCCTATCGGAATGAAGTGGACCGACTGCTCTCATGGTGCAGGGAAAATAACCTGGTTCTTAACACTAACAAGACAAAGGAGCTCATAGTGGACTATAGAAGGAATAGCTCAGAAATTCAGCCCTTGACTATAAATGGAGATCAAGTGGAGCGGGTGGCTAGTTTTAAATTCCTGGGCGTTATGATTAAAGAGGATTTGACCTGGGGAGTACAGACTACCGCGGTGGTTAAGAAAGCCCAGCAAAGACTGTACTTTCTGAGACTTTTAAGGAAGCAACAACTAGATGGAAAACTTCTGGTGTCCTTTTACCGCTGTGCTATAGAGAGCGTCCTAACCTACTGCATCTGTGTATGGTTCTCCAGTTGCACAGTGGCGAATAGGAAGGCGCTCCAAAGGGTGATCAATACTGCACAAAGGATTATCGGCTGCCCTCTCCCCTCCTTGGAAGAAATCTATAATGCCGAAGTCTAAATAAAGCCCAAAGTATGCTAATAATAATATTCTAGGGGACCCGTCTCATCCAGCACACTCTCTCTTTTTAAACTGCTGCACCATCTGGCAGACGATACAGGACCACCTCTCAGGAACTAGGACAAAGAAGAAACTTAGAGACAGCTTCTACTCTAGAGGCTGTGTGGCTATGCTAACGCCTCACGCTGCTATATCATTATTGATGTATTTGGGGGGCTATGTATGGAGGGATGGAGTGGGAGGATGATGATGATGATGTATGAGTCTGAAATTGCATGAGTCTGAAATTGTATGAGTCTGAAATTGTGTGCATCGAGGAATGCTGCTGTAAATTTCGTTGTGCGTGCACAATGACAATAAAATGCTTAAATGCTTAAAATGCTTAAATGCTTAAACAACCCTTGGGGCAAAACCATTCACTGCCCAAGAACCTAGAGCCGTGGTGGCGAACCTTTGGCACTCCAGATGTTATGGACTACAATTCCCATCAGCCCCTGCCAATTGGCCATGCTGGCAGGGGCTGATGGGACAGTCCCTCTGGAGTCACCGTCTGGCTCTATAGTGGCTGCCAGCCTCAGCAGGTGATACTGAGCCAGATGATCTGACTTATCAGAAGAGCATTTCTTATGGGTTCTTATAGAACACCTGCTTTGCTTGCAAGAGGTATGGGGTTCATTCCCGAATGTCTCCAGTTAAAAAGCCTGACTTTGGTATCAGGAGGATTCATTCAGACACAAGTCAGGGAGTAAAGATGGTGTTAAATGGATAAAGAACAAAAAAAAGAACAGAAAAATGGGCCTCAGCCAGCATTTCCACCACTTGTTATGGAAAGCTTGAACCTCCATTGCAAAGAATGCTGGGATTTCCCAGGAGGATTGCTAAGTAACTACAGCTATGGAGTCGCCTTTCTTTGGGCCTTTATCCTGGGGCAACCGTCTAGCAGACGACCTTCTGGTCATTTTACATTCCCATAACTTTTATTGCTTTCTTTAAATGTCATGGTGCATTCCTGCAACCCCAAGTCAGCATCAACGGCATATTATTTATCTGCCTAACATCATCCACATCCTTCCGTATGACCTCCCCTTGGGAGAGCTGAGGCTGTACGTGAACTCTGTCACTGGGGGTGTAATGATCTCATCTGAATAAGCAAACAAGGGTGATGGGTTGGGGAACCAAAGGAGACCTTTTGTTTGTTTACACGATTCATTTGCTGCCACAAGTCATTAAAGAAGAAAGAAAATGACATGGGTGTAATAGCTGAAAGGTCTTGTATGCGTTTCAGAATCCCTTAACTTTTATACGTGAAGGAAAGTTTGATGAAGTAAAAATAAATTACTTCACAAATGAGTTTTCTGTGTAGAGGAAGACGTGGGCTTGTTTTTCTGGGGGAGGGAGTGCTGTAAAGCGTGCCAGATCCCTCATAGTTCATTCCCCAGAATCTGAAGTGGTACAATCCTAGGAAAACTTTTATTGCTTGATCCTGAACATTGTGGCTATCACTGGCCACATCAGGAGGGCAGGTTTCTGAGGCACAAAGGGTTCTGAGGCTCAAAGGTGGCAGTTTTGCACCAAGAATTAAAAGATGTGTTCTTGAAGTGTAATGCACATGTTTCAAGAGATGTTGTCCTTCAAAAGTTTGTAATTCCTTGTTTCTGAAGGTGAACCTTGGTAGTTGTTAACACTTGTCTTCAGTAAGCATTGGGCACTGTGACCCCCTTGAGTCTCAGAGTTTAGACTACTCTCACCTGCTTCCAGCTACTCACCTGGCTGCCTCCATAGCAGGGAGATCTCATTCGTTTCTTCCTTCTTTTCCTCTCTTTCTTTTCCCTTCTTAGAAGTGCTGCAGGAAAGGATGAAAATCTCCATTTCTCCCCTGTCTTTCCCATGAACAAAGTGACGTACAAGATTCAGAGTGCCTGGGATACATAGTTTTCCCTTGTGCCTGAAGTGCTATGTGGTAGCCAAACAGGATGAAAAGAAGGGGGAGGAGAAGAAAAGGACTTCCAACTTCTGTCAGAGCTTATCTTCCGCCATGTAAAGTGGCTTTGAGGCTTATAGGGAGGGGACTTGGGAAAACAATAGGGCAAAGGGATTTGATGGATCACATAGGGAGTCCACAACTGCAATTTCATTAAGCTCTTGAGGGAAGAAATGTTTTTTACTGTCTTCCAGGACTACTCATTATAGCCATACCAAGTCTGTACGGAGTATTAGGGAAGTTCAGCTGTTACTATTCAAGAGCATTCAGAATGGTTATGTTTCCTCCTAACTACATTTTCATCCCTCGCAACTGCATGTATGTCTCTGTGTACACACCTCTATATATGTGTCTTTAATTGAAAGCAATATATGTAATGCTTTCAATTAAAAAGTTCAACAATCTCACCTAAAATTTGGTTCTTTAATCAGACTGTTTTTAAAAGCCCGACTCTGTCCTGAAAGTTCACAATTTCCCAAACAAATTGAAAGCAACAAGATTCAGAAGGACGTTCTGAAGGCATGCCAAAACCCAGGGAAAAAATCCATCTCTCTTCGCCATGCAAAACCACTGATGAGTTCATGAACTGTGCCGAGCCATAAATCAGTTTGGCTCATGTTGGAGAACAGGAAGGTTTTTTAGCCCCCTAATGGGCATTCTGACAATCTGATTGCACCATAATTCTTTGTAGCTGTCACCTTTGCAGGCCCGTCAACACTCCTAATCTTTTTTCATTGCAATGTCAAGTTTTGGGAAAGTAAAGAGGTGGGTGGTAAAACATGACTGATAATGGAAGCTGGGATCTTTTCGATGACTTTCCAGATGTGGGCTGCATGCTATTACATGTGGCATGGAGCTGCGAAGTGATAACATGGAGCTGGGCAGACTAGGGTGATTCAGAACCATGGACAGCTCACAGGACTGGCAGGAAGATGATCTTGTACTATCCTGTTGGACCTGTATGACCCCACAATACCACTGGATTCTTTACCCCCTTGTCAAACTGCTGTCATCTGAGGGGTCAATGCTTTGTAACACGGATGGAATGCCCCAGACCAGTCCTGGATCTTCAGTGCTGAAATGTGTGTGACATAATTTATCTGCACTGTATCAGGAGGCATGCCCCAATAAGCTCCTTTTCTCCAGCAACGCAACTACCTGTGTTTCCTGAGTCTTTCTTGTAGCATGAACTAAACAGTTGGTCTGTGGCGAAAGCTGATCAGAGGAAGCCTCTAAAAGCTAAGATTTCGGTTTATTCTAAGTATGCAGAGGAAGACAAATGAGAAAATTGGGGAAAGGAAACATCGAACTGAGGAAATGAACAGGCAGTATGCTGTGGCTGGGATTCTGTAATCTCTGCACTCTCTCTACACGGTGGCTCAAGCATTCCAAGGTTCATAGATGAAGCCCACAAAATCCCCTTGTTTCTAGAAGAGGGCTTCATTTTTACCCATCAGGGAGTGAGGTTTTAGGTCACTATTCCCTCAAAGAAAAAGGTCCCAGCTAAATGGTTTTGCTGGGTTTTCCAGGCTGTGAGGCTGTGGTCTGGTAGATCTTGTTCCTAATGTTTTGCCTGCATATGTGGCTGGCATCATCAGAGGTGTATCACAGAGAGAAGTGGGCAGTTGGGTGTAGCAGACTTCCCTCTGTGACACACCTCTGAAGATCCCAGCCACAGATGTAGGCGAAATGTTAGGAACAAGATCTACCAGACCATGGCCACACAGCCCAGAAAATCCACCAAATCCAGGTGAATCCAGCAATGAAAGCCTTCAACAATACATCCCAACTAATTGGCTCATGACTGTGTGGTTTTTGCACTCAGCACTTTTGGGGAGAAATCAGAAGCAGGGTAAGAAGCAGGATGTCAGCTGCAGAGGTCCTTTGGCCATGTGCACTCAAGATGGCATATGAGAGGGAAACAGGCTATCGAGTGTAGATGGGTTTTTTATTGTTTCCCCTGGTGAGGTACTTACATAGCTTTTTGGCAACCAGGTCGGTGTCAAATCCTTACATGACTTGCCCTTGCCCATACAACAGAGCTTTGGTCAGCTAAGGTCCCCATACCACTGGCCTGCCTTCCAACTAAACAGTAAAGGGTGTTCATTCACTACATATTTTCTCCACCTATCTGTCCAATGATATGAAGCTGCTTCATATCAGATCTCACCATTGGTCCATCTAGCATTATCTACCCGCCGGTATGACAGCAGCTCTCCAGGGCTGGAAATATTAGGGGCTGAATCTGGGACTTCCAGAAACATGAAAGAAAGGTTATAATGCCTAAAGGCTTCCTCTGACTAAGAAAGCAAAAACATTGCATACTGCCTTTAATTCCTGGCTTTGACGCCTTCCTTTTTCCAAATGCATTAGTAAAAGAAAAGAAGAAGAGAAGGAGGAGGAGGACAAGGTAGAGTTTGGATTTATACCCCCTCCCTTTCTCTCTACTGTTTCCTTTCCCTTCCCCCACCCCCCACAACAAACACCTTTGAGATGGGTGGGGCTGAGAGAGCTCCGCAGAGCTGTGATTCACCCAAGGTCACCCAGCTGGCATGTGTGCGAGTGCACAGGCTAATCTAGTTCCCCAGATAAGCCTCCACAGCTCAAGAGTCAGAGCAGGGACTCAAATCTGGTTCTCCAGTTTAAGAACATAAGAACAAGCCAGCTGGATCAGACTAGAGTCCATCTAGTCCAGCTCTCTGCTACTCGCAGTGGCCCACCAGGTGCCTTTGGGAGTTCACATGCAGGAGGTGAAAGCAATGGCCTTCTGCGGCTGTTGCTCCTAAGCACCTGGTCTGTTAAGGCATTTGCAATCTCAGATCAAAAAGTTCAAGATTGGTAGCCATAAATCGACTTCTCCTCCATAAATCTGTCCAAGCCCCTTTTAAAGCTATCCAGGTTAGTGGCCATCACCACCTGTTGTGGCAGCATATTCCAAACACCAATCACATGTTGTGTGAAGAAGTGTTTCCTTTTATTAGTCCTAATTCTTCCCCCCAGCATTTTCAATGAATGCTGGTTCAATGCCCCCTGGTTCATTAGAATGCACCTGCTCTTAACCACTATGCCACCACTGTTCCTTACCTGTAGCTTTCAATTTATGCCACTCACTCAGGCCCAGGTATTACCTTAGGAAGTTAATGGTTAGATGAGGTAGGTTTGAATTCTAGTTTATACCCCCAGCCTCAATGGCAGCATCAGAGGTCACATCCTTTGCCTTCGGGTTGTCCATAGAATTCTCTCCCTCTCAGTGAGCCTTGGGCAGATAGTATAGATCCTGAGGCATTCCCCTTTTTTATCACCTCAGTGTGGCCATCCAAGGCATTTGAGGACTGAGCCATGATATGCTGTACGCTTCCAAGGTTCTCTTCCAATGGGAATTTATTTTGCAGAGTTTTGCCTTTTTAAGAACTACATGAAAAGTAGAAACAGAGATGTACAAATAGACCTTTTTAATTTTTTCTGTGCTTGTTCAGTATATTTTGTTTCACCCCTTTTTGCTGCTGATGTTTCAAATGTATTTATTTCTCATATGGCATTTTGGCACCATTTTTGGAGACATTTTACACCATTTATATGCAATTGGATCAAAGAAAATTCCAAAACTTGCATAACCTTAAGAAAAAAAATTCACCCCAAGGAGACAGAAGATGGCACAAAGACAAAAATGTGTGGATTGGATTTGTACAAGGGAAAGGCCAAATGCAAATGTGTGAATTGAAACAGTGGGCCTTTGAAATTGGGTCACTTGCCTAGCAGAAACCAGTATGTTTCCCATCTCTTTTCCCATCTCCAGACTAGGAAGGGGTTTCCCAGTTGAATATCTGACTGTCATGCAGCAATTTTAGGCCCAGATCTTGGACAAGTAAAAATGTATCAGCCCAGACCAGAAAGAAAAGTTAAAGAAGGATTTGAATACCTAACAGAAATTATTCTCGTTTTTTAAAAAATATTGTGAGTTAATTTCTCATTTTGCTTGGATGTTTTTTAAAAATAAAATTTCCCTACTTCCTTACCCTCTTCCCATGATGCTTTGCTTCCTCATCCCCCCCCCCCCCAATCCCCACTCTCTACTCTGCTGGGAAGTACAAAAACAGATTTATTTTTTTCTCCTGAGGGAAATGGTATTCGAACCCAGAAAGAAGCAGGCGCTTGATAACAACACATCTTTAATATTCCCCTGCATCTTTCTTGCCTAGGCATTAAAAACTAGGACAAAT
This sequence comes from Sphaerodactylus townsendi, assembly GCF_021028975.2. NCBI lineage: Eukaryota > Metazoa > Chordata > Lepidosauria > Squamata > Sphaerodactylidae > Sphaerodactylus > Sphaerodactylus townsendi. The sequence continues at coordinate 37,589,881 of NC_059436.1, read as the reverse complement.
AATCTAGTCAAGGCAATTACCTTAGCATAAATGTATATATTATTTATATGTAGCTTTGAATATATAAATAATAGCGATAACATTTGCATGAGGAAAAGGAGAGAAATAAAATGAGCCCCCAAAGCTAATCCTGCCTGCTTTTGTTATCATCTCCCATTGCATTCAATGGGCACATCACCTTTGGCCTAAATCTAGTGCCAAATAAATATTGTCTGTTTCGTTTTTAAAAAAAAATAATCTGTTTGTATCTTATCAGTAGTTTTGTCGCTATTTGCTTGGTTGATTCTTTTGTGTTGCCAGTTCCTGTTGTATGGCTTTTATTCACAATGTAGAGAGTATTTCTACATGTGTTTATGTAATTAACACACAAAATGCACGAAGTGGACTTACAGATGGATGAGTAGTTATAGAAAAAAAGTGTATAATTTATGGGGAAGATTCAGTGCAACGCAAGAGCAAATAGTCCGTGAAGAGCCTCAGCTCCAAGTAGCAAAACAGAGATGCAAAATCAAAATGAAGACGGGACATTCAAAACCAGCCCTCGGCAACAGCTGACAGCAGAAGAACCTCCTTTCAACAGCTCTGTCGGCTGCCAATGCGTTTCTCCACCAACCTGCTGTGGAGTCAGTTTTGTGACTCAGGCAGCTGCTGAGTGACAGCCTTCAGTCAAAAGTTAAAAGTCCAGACATCAGAGTTTGATTGGCACAAGAGAGAAGAGCCAGAGAGTCATAGGGGTTTTCAGGTCACGAGAGCAGGGAGGAGGAACTGGAATTCATCCTTCCCAGGAGGTTTACAGAACACACCCAAGAAATTGGTTGTGGTGGGTTTTCCGGACTGTGTGGCCATGGTCAGGTAGATCTTGTTCCTAACACGTCGCCTGAATCTGTGGCTGGTATCTTCAGAGGTGTTTTTCCTATTTATTTATTTATTTATTTATTTATTCCTTCCTTCCTTCCTTCCTTCCTTCCTTCCTTCCTTCCTTCCTTCCTTCCTTCCTTCCTTCCTTCCTTCCTTCCTTCCTTCCTTCCTTCCTTCCTTCCTTCCTTCCTTCCTTCCTTCCTTCCTTCCATTTTTAGACCGCCCTCCCCCAGAGGGCTTAGGGCGGTGTACATCAATATCAAATATAATAATAGCAGTAAAACAATCTAATAACAATTTAAATTCCCAGAATTTAAACAACAATTTAAAATTCCCAGATAGTGACTTATCCCAACCCCATTTCCTCCCATGGGAGACCTAGGTGGTGTGAGGGTCTGATGGTCACTCTGGCTGGCCAAAGCCTGGCGGAACAAGTCCATTTTGCAGGCCCTGTGGAAACTCTGCAGGTTCTGCAGGGCCCTGGTCTCCTTAGGGAGCTTGTTCCACCAGGAAGGGGCCAGGGCAGTAAAAGCCCTGGCCCTTGTTGAGGCCAGCCAGATCTTTTTTGGGCCTTTCACAGACTTCTGCTACACAATTTGTCCAGTGAGAAGGGAATGTTTAGTGGGGTATATATTGTCCATGTCCCAGGGTGGGGAACCAATCAGTAAGTGTTTGGGTGGAACTTGCTATTCAAAGGTGTGGTTGAGTGCATTGTATTGCGGGTGGGGTTATCAGTCCATTTACATTTGTAGTCACATTTGCATTCCCTGCAGCAGCAGCAGTATTGGTGAAACATTAGGAAGAAAATCTACCAGACCACGGCCACACAGCCTGGAAAACCCACCACAACCAGTTGAATCCGGCCGTGAAAGCCTTTGACAGTACACCCAAGAAATGTCAATAGTTTTCTCAAAATTCTGTTTGCTTCTCACAGAATTCCTCAGACAGTTCGAACGAGCATCTTCATTTTCTCTGGGACCAGTGATTTCTCAGGGACTAGTGATTTCCCTGCAACTTCACATATACTTTCCTGGGAGTAAATCCTACTGAATAACATGGGACTTACTTCTTGGTAGATTTACTTAGGGTTGTTCCTTTTGTCTTCCCATTCAATGCAACAAATTCTGACATTCCCAAACTCCAAAGTTGCCACATATTTGAGTAAATATGGACCTGGTCGGCAAGACAGGGGTGTGAAGGAAGTTTCTACAGCCCTCTTAAAACCCAACGGAAACAGTGCCCTCGAACCCAAAGCTATCTAACTCTTCTGACTTCCTAACCAGCCAGTCAATCTTTAAAAAAATGTGTTTCTCAAAAGCAAAACGGGGTGTACGTGGAAGAAAGGAAAAGAAAATGATCAAACAAACCTGGGCTTCTCATCCTTCTCTCTTTATATATAAAGTTGTCTCTTTCTGGGATACTCTTTAATAAAATTGGCTTAGATTTGTTGATAAGCCTGAAGCAAAGTCAATGCGAAGTGTCAATCTTGCGATACAAGACAACCTTCAGGGGTCAAGCAGCTTCCCGTATATGATTGCTGTATCAGAGATATGTCAGCCCCGTGTTAACCGTTTTTCTTATGAATCACACTAAAGATCAGACATGAGGCTCAGATTTTTTTAAAAACGCAACAAAAAGCAAAGTAGAGGGGAGATGACATTTTGTGCATGATGGGAATTGGAAGGAAGCGGGTGGTTGAGCCAGAAAGTAGGGGAAGCAGCTCAGCCTGGACAGGAGCAGAATAAGGAGGACAGACTTCAGAATAAGGAGGAAAATGACACTCAGGCCCTTTATAGGGCCAAGTGAAACCTTACTGGTCCCGTGTGTCGACTGACACTTGCCGAGATGAGAACTGCACTACCATCCACTAGACTTCATCAGTGGTGCTGCTAAAGCTCTGAAGAGAACAGGCTGCAAACTGCCGTGGTGATGTAGAAGATGATAATCATGCATGTGTCCCAGCAGGCCTTTTCTTGGGGAAGTCATTCCTACCTTGCTTGCATACACTAGGGAGGGAATGCCTCTTGTAATATGTCACTCCTTTAAAAAGGAAATAATTGCATGCAAAATATTTTTGAAGAAAACTGTTCTCCCCTTTTAACCAGGTTCGTGTTTTTTAGTTAGCCCACCTGTTTTTAACTGATTACTCTGACCTATAATTTGATGAAACTTTGCAGAAGGATGGGCAATTCCAGTTATCCCCCCCCCCCACATACACATACACACTTCCACCCCTTAGTAAGGTCCATACCTCAGACAGAGCAATCCTCTACCCCACAAAACTCAAAGGAAGCCACTGAGAATGGAGAATGGAGGAGAATGGAGGCAGAGCCACCTTCCAAGTTACACCTCGTGGTCGTGTCAGAAAGTGACGGAATGTCTGTAGATGCTTTCTCCATATGTAGAGGAATAGATCTACCACCTCTATTCGGCAGAATTTGGAGCGTTCCTCTAGTCCAGTGGTGGCGAACCTTTGGCACTCCAGATGTTATGGGCTACAATTCCCATCAGCCTCTGCCAGCATGGCCAAATGGCCATTCTGGCAGGGGCTGATGGGAATTGTAGTCCATAACATCTGGAGTGCCAAAGGTTCACCACCACGGCTCTAGTCTCAAGAGGCTTCCTTTGACTTGTGTCACAATTTGGAGGGAAGACTCTCCAAAGAGCTATAAACTCTGCTGAGCATAGTGGGTGGATCCACTCCAGAGACCAGTAACCTGTGCAATGAAGTTTAGTTAAACTGGGATTAGATTAGGATTAGACTAGGATTTAGAAGGTCCAGGTTTAAATCCACATACAACCACTATGCAAAGTGTGTGACATTTGGCCAAATTGTAGGGGACCCTCATATACATTGCCTTTTTCTTCTTGGAGGAAGGGAAGGATATATTATTGACATTAGCTGGAAATAAGAAGCATTTCATGGAACTGAAATTACACGTTTATTTTTGATGAACTAGGCCTGAAACAAAAATGAAGAATCACATGATTGGCCACACATAAGAGAAGAACATTGAAAAGGGGGCTTTTGAATAGAATAGTAAAATGAGATGTTTAACATTTATTTATTTATTTATTTATAATGTATTAGTTTTATATCCTGCCCTTTGCTGTCAAAATAGGCTCAGATCAGTTCACAGCAATTAATTCCACGCAGTAACGACATATAATAATTACAGCATTAATTCCTTGGCCCCTCAGTCAATGAATCATGGACCCATACAGATACAGGAGGAAATCAGAGGAGGCGAAGGAAGGGGGTAGACCAGTGTTTCCCAACCTTTTCGACATAGCGGTACCCTTGTCCTAGCTCTTCATATCTCAGGGTACCCTTGAGGTTCATTTGAATTTTTTTTTTTGCATTTTTAAGGGTTTTTTCCTTTTTTGGCCAGTAGGTGGGGGAACTGGCAAGCAGGGGGAGGGGAGGGGAGGGAAAGCAGCATTGACAGCCGCGTTGTTTGTTTGCCTAAATTCGGCATGGATTTGGGGGGATTTAAAGGAAAAGCTCGCTTTAAATCTACACACACACCCCATCCACACAGAATTTAGGCAAATAAAATAATGCTGATTTAAAATGTTGTTTAAAGGAAGCCCATGAGGTTTCCAAACCCCCCTCCCCCCGCCCCTTCAAAATCCATTTGATTCTGGTGGCGGGGGGCAGGCGGTAGCATTGTCAGGGTACCCCTGGGACGTGCTCATGGTACCCCAGGGTACCACAGAACCCTGATTGAGAATCACTGGTGTAGACTGTAGAACAATACAACAGAGGAAAAGAAAGAACAAGGAAGGGACAAGGGGAGGGAGGTTAGCTAAGATGGCTACCATTGCTGCTCTCAGCCATCAGCCTGGTGGATCATCTTTGTCTTACAGGCCCTGCAGAGTTGAAGCAAGCCCCACAGGGCCCAGATCTCACTTAGAGAGTGTTCCACCAGACCAGGGCCAGAGTCAAGAAAGCTCTGGCTCTTGTTGAGGGCAGCTGGACATTTTTCAGGGCTGGGACCACCAGTAAGCTGTTTACTGAAAGCAATGCTCCTTGGGGGGCATATTAGGAGAGGTGGTCCTGCAAATGCAAAGGTCCCCAATCACTAAACCTACTGGGAAGGACAAAATAATTCAATCTCTTTATTTCAATGTGACACCATTTTCTGGTTTCTTGCCAGCCAACCTTTGATTGTTTGCATGGTTTCCACTAAAAGAAGCTGAAGGTGTTGTTTTTTTTTAAAAAAGGAGGGTTAATTATACAGCCATTAAGATTTATGCAAGTTCCTCTCTGCATCGTAAATATTAATAAGGGCAAACCAAGGAGTACAGCAGTGTCTGCCAAACCTCGAAGAAATGTTAATTCTGATCTCTCTCTTTCTCTCTGGCAAAGGAATGAAGTATAATGTTCAACATCCTGTTCTACCAGCTGATCCCTGAGTTTTAAAAAAATGAAAACAAGTGTGAAAGGAGACGTTGCAGCTAACATGGCATTTCTAGGGCAGTGGTCTGGCCTGACTTGATCTGCCAAAATTCACAGGGCAAGACAGAGCTTCTGGGTACTTAACGAAGTCACACAGAGGCCAGTGAAAGGCAGAAGGAAATTAAAATACCAAGTGAGAGACGATGGACAACAGAGGTGACAAGAGGTTCAACAAACGCGCCGAGTAAGCAAAAAAGCAAGACCTTCGATACTTGGAACAGTTTCCAAGTATCCCAACTTCCTCTAACACAGAATAGAACCCTAGGTTGTGAGCTACCTGTCGCTCACTGCCTGCTGGAGTGCTTCATGCATCCCCTAGAAAAACCAGGGGGAAATTGCAAAAAAAAATCTGCCCTAAGCATTTTTAAAGTTTTTATTCTACAGGATTTTTCTGCTAAGCTAGTATCTTCTTTTCTGGCACTCCTCTTAGTCCATCTTTTGTTTTAGGACAGAACAAAACTTGGTACAGCAAGTTGGTACCCTGCATGCCGAAAGTCTCCTTGTCTTTACATATATAATTGTAACTTACAAAATATGTAAGTTGGCTTAGATGGCATTCCCATGGGACTCCACAAATTCATGGTGGACAGGTCCCTTGATGACTATTGGCTATGATGACATAAGAGTACTTCCATGTTCACAGGCAGTATGTTGCTGGGGAGGGCTTTCATGTACAGCTGATGTAGTGCCCGGAAACATTTGGCTGGCCACTGTTTGATGCTGAACTAGATGAGCCAACAGGCTTCCTCTTATGTTTGTGTCTTTTTATGTCTGAACCATCAGGGCTCTTCTCATGTTTGTATGTTCTTCAATTCTATTTACCAGGCCAGCAAAGTTGGCCAAGGTTTTTCTCTGCCTTAGACCTTGGAGAGATACCACCATTCAGAAAACACAAGAGTGGGTTAGACAGACCAGAGCTCTGACTCCCTCCGTCACGAATTCCACGGATTCTCAGTAGAAGCTGGCTTCTACTGAGAATTCATGGAATTCGTGACGGAGGGATCTTGATCAATAGTTATGAAGACTCCCTTTTTTGGCTATGGGTTTTCCAGGCTGTGTGGCCATGATCTGGCGGTTTTTGCTCCCAACATTTTGCCTGCATCTATGACTAGCATCGTCAGAGGCATGTCATGGTAAGATGGGTTTCTCTCTTGGCATAGAGAGTTAACCGTGACATGCCTCTGAAGATGCCAGCCACAGATGGTAAGCGAAACCACGTGACAAAATCACCAATTAGTAACCCCCTCTCGGCACACACAAATAATTAGTAACCTACTCTCGGGAACCTGTGAGAACCTGCTGGATCCCACCTCTGACTAGGTCCCATCTCTATCATGGTGGTGGGGTTAATCATTTGTTCTTCTTCACATGGGGCTTAATTTCTCTTAGGGATCTGGGGGATTCTGTTAATACATATTCCCTAAGTTCTTTGTAACTACTGAGGGAAAGAGATATATCAGGGCTCCCTTTCTGCTGGGATCAATAACCCTTGAGGACCAGTACAATTCATAGAAAGGCTTCCGACCTGTGACTGGAGACAGCAGTGCAGCATCATGGAAGTACATAAAACTTCAATGATCTCATAAGCTAAGCAGTGTCTGGCACTTGGGAGGGAGACCACCAAAGAAGACTGCAGGCAACGGCAAACCAAACTCTGCTGCCCCTTCTGTACAGCAAATGCATAACGCGTTTCAATTGGCATAAAGAAACCTGTTTTCCTGTTTTCGCATTCACTTGCATCTGTGCAGGCAGCGATTGGCGTTCACGGAAACTGTTGCTGTCATGTCTTCGCATGGAGATGTGTCTATTTTTTTAAATTTCCTTCTCACCGATGCGTAGCTACACAGGCATGGACAAACGAACCCTCGCAGCCATGCTGATGTCTCATGATACAACCCTCTGCACTTGTGTAGCTAGGTGTAAGCCACAGGGTTTTTAAAAAAGGGGGGGGGAAATGGAGGCGAATAAAGCACCTCGTTCCCCGCTGTTTGCTCATGAGTGGCTGCAACCCAGGATTTTGGAGAAGACTGGTTAGTTTAGCAATTTTCAAAAAACCCAGTTTGGGAGAAATAACACGGGGCAGACGTTTGTGCACAGTCCCCCCCCCCCAAAACCCAGGTTTTTTAGCATCCTATACCTGTGTTTATTGGCCTGTGAGGAACAAGGCTGCTTCTTGCTTGCCTCAAAAGCCTCTACTGGGGTTGCCATAAGTCACCTGTGACTCGACAGCACTTTACATATACATACGCGCACATACACATGTTGGATAAAATATATGTAAATCTCCGCCGTGTTTTGTCTCTGTTCACTCTGCTGTTATGAAAAGTTTCTCCTACCAGAGAGAAATACCAACACTAAGAAGGACCTTTCTCTGCCAGAGAGTAGCTGCTCCTAGTTGTAGTAAATCATGCAGAACAAGATGGCTTCATGATCTGACAATTGTCTGAAAACAGCATAATAAAAATAAAAGTTCACAACTCTTGAAAATTGTTAACAGTCAACTTAAACTTCTCCGTGGTTTCGGCTGAAAACCCACCCCACCCTGATGTATGGAAACTCCTTAAATATTGCAGTAAACATAACAAAATATTATTTAGGTTCGCCTTAAAAGTCCTCAAATGCTTTTTCGAGGGAAGGAATCATGCCAACCACCCTGATTCGCTTCGAATTATGTGTTTGGCGAAATTTCGGCAACAACTCTTTTTCGGAGCTGGGGCAATGCAATATCTCTGCTGTAGAAGCACACCCTCTCAGGAAGACCTGCAGATGAAATGTGGCCAGTGCAAAAAACAGCACACTTTGCCAAACTGAGAAGAGATTGTCTGGCAAGACCCTGCAATGCAATGCCCCTTCCCTGGTCGTCCCCAGCCTTGCCCTCCATAAACCGAATCATGTCCCTCCCAGAAGAGAGTTGTTGTGTCAAGTAGTTATTAAAAGTGACACGGCCGATCTATGTAAGAACTCCCGAAGCCTAGTAAATCTCTAGCCACCCTTAAATAAAACTTTATGCTGGCTAATAAATTTTAATGCTACTTGTCAGCACTTGATAACTGCAATCATTTAACCAGGCAAGGTAAAAATGGGAAAGGGTAAAGAAAAAGAGGAAATCCTAAGTTGGTAACGATGTACAAAACGGAGAGTTTCTCATGGTTGAAAGGGAGGGGGAATTATGCAATTTAATCCTACACCAGAGCCAGAAAATTGGTCTGTCTAGTTCAGTATTGTCTCTAGTAACTGGTAGCAGTTCTCTGAGATCTTAGGCAGGTGGGTGCCACCTCTGGTCTTTTCAATGAAAGATGCTGAAGACTGAATCCAGGATCTTCTGCATTGGGAATTTCATATTATTATTCCTGCAATATGTACTGGCAGATGCTAACTCTCATATTTGTGTGTGTGTGTGTGTGTGTGCGTGCGTGCGTGCGTGCGTGCGTGCGTGCGTGTGTGTGTGTGTGTGTGTGTGTGTGTGTGTGTGTAGCAGAAGTCCAAACCAAAAACAGACCAAGTGCAGAAATGCCTGCTGGCAAAATTAAAACACTGATTGAGTTATTCCAGATAACTAAGGCTGGAAGTCTCATGGACTATATCTTACCACATGGACTATATCTTGCCAAAGAAGTTCGCTAACACAAAGAACCTGGAGAACTCCCTGATACCAGAGTTTACATTTCTTCTGCCTTTAGATACAATCTCCTTAACAAACGATCCCTTCCTAATGGCAAAGCCTCAGCCAAATTTGAATACCTGGGCAGAGTCTTTTAGAAGACACCCTGCTCAAAGCCATTCAAGGCTTTCCTGATACAATCAAGGAACAGTTGGCTCTATTATCCCGGTACTTAGAAACAGTAGATGAGCTTTTGATTAGCTCAAGCCCAGCAATCCCAGCATGGGAAATCTCAAAGGATCCAGGAAAACGAAACTGAAATTTACTGGTTCCTGCCCCTACCTGCGCAAAGGGGTATAAAAATACTGTGCACTAACCCTAACCCTAACCCTAACCCTAGCCTCAGCGCTCTTTACTGGCTAAACCTCCCTTGGTACAGTTGGTTTTTAAGGAGCAGCAGTGGAGTAGGAGGTTAAGAGCTCGTATATCTAATCTGGAGGAACCGGGTTTGATTCCCTGCTCTGCCACTTGAGCTGTGGAGGCTTATCTGGGGAATTCAGATTATCCTGTGCACTCCCACACATGCCAGCTGGGTGACCTTGGGCTAGTCACAGCTTCTTGGAGCTCTCTCAGCCCCACCTACCTCACAGGGTGTTTGTTGTGAGGGGGGAAGGGCAAGGAGATTGTAAGCCCCTTTGAGTCTCCTGCAGGAGAGAAAGGGGGGATATAAATCCAAACTCTTCTTCTTCTTCTTTGAGACACAATATCATCCTTCGCATTGGATTCCCAGGCTGGCATAGGGATCCTCACCTTCTTCTGGAACTTCTCTGCAGAACTTAGGTAACGTATAAGTCCCCATGCTCCTCTCCTACTCTATCATCCAAACCTATCTTTTTCCTCCCTGCTTATATCACCCATGAATGGTGTGTATGCTTCTCAACAGCTCACTGTGTGATTGTATTGCAACCAAAAATCTATATAAAAATATTTAAACTACAATTTGGTCTCTTTTGCATTCTCTGTAGAACATTTCAAAAGCCAATTCTGGTACAGTTGTCTAAAAGATCCCACCTAGCCTGCCTCTCGCACTGCCAAGCTGAGTTATTTCCCCATTGCTACTTTGAGAAAAATATTCATACTGTTAAACTAGGTAACAGAAGCATGCACTGCATCATTGGCTTAGGATCTCTCATTGGCTCAGTATTATCTACTCTGATGGCCAGTGGCTCTTAAAGGCTTCAACCAATAGAAGTGTCTTTCCCAGAATCAGGTCCTTCCAACTGAAAATAATAGCAACTGAATCCGGAACCTTCTGCAAGTGAAGCAAGTGCCTTGGGCCCCAAGATATCACCTTCTACCAGATCCATCCTGCGGGTTCCTCAAGCTCCATGATGACTACGCTGACTGATAGGATCTCACACAGAAGAGTCTTTACTAACACCTGCTACCCAAGTCCTTTCGCCTGAGATGCCTCAACTTTCTCCGTGCAAAATCATGACAGTCAGAACTGATTCCACTGAAATGCAGCATGTACATGAAGAGGTACAAGGTCTCCAGTTTATGATGCTGACATCTTTTATCTCACATTCATGCGTGCCGATTATTATCACTTCAAAATCTGCCTTATGCAGAGTCAAACCATTGCATGGAGCATCTCCTAGTCCTCACCTTCCCATCCAGTCCCTTTTTATTTATCTATTCAACATATATCATTCTCAGCAGCTGCCAATTAATGAACAACCATCCTTGCGATAGTCCTTTGAGGTAGATGGTTTTCTTATCATGATTCCCACTACACCATTCTGCTTCACACTAAATCAGACTATTGGTCTGCTGACCTCAGTATTATTCACTCTGACTGGCAGAAGGTTTCCAAAATTTCAGGCAGAGAATAATCATTCTCAACCCTTGTCTCCTCAGATCCTGTTACTAGATACAGATTGTGGGATGCATCTAGTTGGGCTTCTAACTGCAGGTTTATTTTGGGAGGGGGGGTGCTATCAAGTTGTAACTGACCCATGGTTAGATCTCGCCTGGAATATTGTGTACAGTTCTGGTCACCGCAATTCAAGAAGGATATTGACAAACTGGAACGGGTCCAGAGGAAGGCAACCAAAATGGTAAAAGGTCTGAAATCCATGCCCTACGAGGAGAGACTCTGGCCCCTTCCGCACACGCAAAATAATGCATTTTCAAACCACTTTCACAACTGTTTGCAAGTGGATTTTGCCATTCCGCACAGCTTCAAAGAGCACTGAAAGCAGTTTGAAAATGCATTATTCTGCATGTGCGGAATGAGCCTCAGTGACCTGTGTGTGTTTATTTTGGTGAAGAGAAGGTTAAGAGGTGTCATGATAGCCATGTTTAGATATTCGAAGGGATGTCATGTTGGTGAGGGAGCAAGCTTGTTTTTTGCTGCTCCAGAGACTAGGACCAGGAGTAACGGGTTCAAGGTGAAGGAAAAGAGATTCCACCTAAACATGAGGAAAAACTTCCTGACAATAAGGGCTGTTCGACAATGGAATGCACTACATCGCAGTGTGATGGAGTCTCCTTCTTTGGAGGTTTTTAAAGAGAAGCCAGATGGCCATCTGATAAGAGAACTTTGATTGTGTGTTCCTGCATTGCAGGGGGTTGGACTTGATGGCCCTTGGGGGTTCTTCCAACTCTATCGCCCCTTCCGCACACGCAAAATAATGCGTTTTCAAACCACTTTCACAACTGTTTGCAAGTGGATTTTGCCATTCCGCACAGCTTCAAAGAGCACTGAAAGCAGTTTCAAAGTGCATTATTCTGCATGTGCGGAATGAGCCTATGATTTCATTCTATGATTCCTGGCAACTCCTAGGGTTTTCAAGATAGGAGACATTCAAAGGGTGCCTGTCTCAGATTGGGGAAGATGAAAAGCACCAAATTTGCCTCACATTCTGTTTTAGAGGAAATTCCGTGGGAATAGAAAGTGAGCTCTTTTGTGGGTATAAAGCTTTGTAAGGAAGGAGGGAGAGATTTTTTTTTAAAAGAAGGGACAGAGAGAGAAAGAAGGGAAGGAAGGAAGCTAACCAGATTTGCAAATGGATGGGAAAGCAAGCTAGCAAGAAAACAAGCCAAATTTGTATATTTGTTGAAAAGAGGAAGCCAGGAACCAAAGATGACCAACAAAAAAAATGAAATTGCCAATACCATTATGCAGAGCAACTTTACCACCAGGGTGAAAAGGCCTGGCAATGCTTGCTAACAGACATTTATCTTTCAATGTGTCATTTATCTTTCAATGTGCCTGTCCCTGCCGCCCCATCGCCTCCCGAGTGAAACGCTCCCATTTGCAGCTGTTTGTCCCTTCCTTGCAAGAGAGAGCACATTAAAAAAGAAGATGGGACTCATATGATCTGGTCACAAGGGGGTAGCATTGGTACAGCTGTGTAATTCCATTGGCAGAGTATGGTTGGCTTCATGGTGGCTTTCGAATAATTGAGGTCCGCGCCTCACTTTCAGGAAAACACGCATTATTGGCTTCTTCTTCGAGAGGAGCCGAAGAACAGAGCATTTCCATAAACGGATGCAAAATTGGATCGGGAAGCGGCTGCAGCCCCTCTGTCACTTCAGATGGGGGAAATCATCTATTTCAAGGCTTTTGCGCTTTTCCAGTTTGTGATTCAAGTGGACATTAGACTAATACGGGGTGGGGGTGGCATTGGCACGCCGACACTTGGGCGCTGCCTGGGAATAACCAACCTGTCTTTCAAAATGCCTCTTAATAATGATACTTAGCATTTATAGAGTTTGCTTCACGGTGCTTCGCAAATATTGTTCTAGCAGTTCTTACTGTTGGGTGGGCCGGTATTAGCATGCTCGTATCGGAGACCTGGAGGGGGTTAAAGGCTGATCACGAGAGAACGGTGACTTACCAAAGGCCACGCGGCAACTCTGAAGCTAAGGAGAGAGGTAATCTACAATATTTTATCCCACTCTTCATTTAAGAGGCTGGAGGCCAATTTCTGATCCAGTTTCTATGCTCACGACGACCCTTTGAGGTAGGATCTCTATTACCCAGCAAGCTTCATGGCTGAGTTGGGTTCCAATTAATGTCTGTCTATCCTGCGGGCTCTCTAAGGTCCTGAAGAGTTTTTAACTACATGAGATTTTTCTTTTGCTGCATTTTTATTTCTCCTGATGCACTCAAGTTGGTTTTACAACCGCTAATTGATTGCCACCTTGAGGGCTTTAACTGGGCAGAAAGTTGGGTTACAAATATTCTAAATAAACAAACAATTGGTTAACTAATTCTTCCACAGTGCACAAATTCCCACCCTGGTCCAAATTTGAAATGGGTAGATTTCCCTTATTCATTGTGCTTTCTTTTCCTAATCTTTACTCTAATTTAATTTTTAAGGATTTCTGAAATTAATCCCCAAATTGGACCATGAGCTACAGCAGTTAGGTTCTTCATCCTTTCCTTCTGTTTTTAGTGATTACACGGGCACCGGTAAAACACTCCAAAAATATACCACCACCCTATCTGAATGTAACTGTACATAAGATGGCATTCCTGTGTAGCATTTAATAGAGATTTGTGGGCTTTCTTTGTTCTGTTCCAAGTCTGTCCCACAATTTCTTCCTTTTCTTCCTCTCCATGTTACTGATGTACTCATGCACATTGGTAAAACAATGGCCCTTTCCACACACACACCTTTTAATACATTTCCAATCAGGAAATGAAATATTTTTTCCATGGAGTTCCAAATTGTTTTCCCTCCCTCGGTTTTGGAAACATGTTATTTCCAGCCTGGAAACGTTTTTTTTTCTGAAGTCCTTTTTGCAACTATTCTTGTGACTGAACTGTTGCCAAGCCAGCTTCCCTTGCAATGCAGCATTCTTGAAATGTTTTAAATTTCCCACTGAAAAGCCAGTCTGTTTCTCAAGTCCCCTGTCCTTGCTCAAGTTCCCCATATCTTAAATAATCCTTGCCTCACGCCTTTCCCCCTCACCTCACGGTTTTTCATCATTTCGTGCAGTTGAGATGTTTTGGCTGTTTCTCTCCCTCACATTTTCTATTAGGTGCAGGTAAATTTACTCATGAGTAAAACTGCAATTACAGGAAGCAATGATTCAACTGGTTGACAAGGCACTGAATCAATTAATCAGGAAAAAATGATATTTTCGATATATTAACCAAAAATAAGACGTGGCAAGATAAACAGAATGAAATTTTGAAGATATGGATAATATACGTGGACTGGATGAAAGAAGCTCGAGTCAACGAAGAAATATGGGGCTGATTCCGCATGGGCCAAAAACAGAGGTGTGAAAACGGTGTGAAAACAGTATAAACCCTTATACACCATTTTAAACCCTTTTACACCATTTTCACACCATTTTCACACTGCTGTTTTTGGCCCATGCGGAATCAGCCTGGGAGAAGAGGCTACAGAGAACGAACTTACTGCTGTTTGTGTGACAAAACTATGAGGAAGATGAAACGGAGGGAGGGAGAAAAGGGGGAAAATATATTGTTTGAAAATGTATGAAGAAGGAAATTATTATAAACTGTAAAATTCAAATGATACAATTTAAAAAAATAAAAAAGGAGAAAAAATGATACATTTGGAGGATATAAGTGCGGACAAACATTGTGGTAAAAGGGGGATCCAAAACGTTCTACAGACGTTCTAAACTATTTGTGTGGAAAAGGCCAATGCTAAAGTGCTTGATATGAACAAGACAGAGTATAACTGTATCCTATTTTATTTTCGATGTTGCACTGATGTGTGTATACATACATGAACACTGATAAAACACTGCAGAAAAATAATCCTGACAGACCAGTCCACAGAATCACATTAAGACAGAATGTGGGGGAGTTGCATCATGTAACCACATATGTATATTGGAACCACAAAAAGGAGAATGGATTTGAATAAATTCAAGATACTGAGACCATTTTAAATGGAACATGTACAAAATTATGACTTAAAAAAATAGAACATAGGATTTCTAATGAATAAGTTCCACTTTAGTAAGAAGTTCAGTAACTGAGACATCCAATTAAGAAATTCAGAGGTATTTTAAGAAGGGTGGGTATGTTTTAAGAAGGAAGCTGTCTTACCCAGTGTTTATCCAAAGGATTAGCATTTATCTTTGCAGCCCGCATCAGACTAGTCATTTCTTGTTGTCTCTGAATGGGCATTTCCCTCCTTTTGTTTCTTGCTGAGATTCCTATGGATCCTGCCATAATTGTTCCTCAAACAATCAGTACACAATAAAGTCTGATGCTGGCAGGGCAATCAATTAAACATCAATTAATCAGGTCATCAGCCTCTCCAAAAAGAACAAAAAGCTGGTAACAGAAGGCTCTGAACATGTGACATTAGTGGACTGTTTTTGTACTGGAGCACAAGTGGTTTGAGGTCCCATTCATTTCAGCGGTTCAATTTTGCACATGCTTGATCCTGTCCTGTCAAAATAAGTGGGTTGAAAAGTGGGTCACTTTCCTTTAGGATGCAGGTGTCCTGCCCCCAAATACTCATTTTTAAAAATGAGCCGTTGCAGAAGCATAATGTTCAAATGTTCAAATCCCTATATCTTTGCATTCGTGGGCCAATTCCAATGTGCAGGAGGAGGAGGAGGAGGAGGAGGAAGAAGAAGAAGAAGAAGAAGAAGAAGAAGAAGAAGAAGAAGAAGAAGAAGAGGAGGAGGAGGAGGAGGAGGAGGAGGAGGAGTTTGGATTTATATCCCCCCTTTCTCTCCTGTACGAGACTCAAAGGGGCTTACAATCTCCTTGCCCTTCCCCCATCACAACAAACACCCTGTGAGGTGGGTGGGGTTGAGAGAGCTCCGAAAAGCTGTGACTAGCCCAGGGGCCAATTGGCCATGCTGGCAGGGGCTGATGGGAATTGTAGTCCATGAACATCTGGAGAGCCGCAGGTTGCAGACCTCTGGACTAGCCCAAGGTCACCCAGCTGGCATGTGTGGGAGTGCACAGGCTAATCTGAATTCCCCAGATAAGCCTGCACAGCTCAGGCGGCAGAGTGGGGAATCAAACCCGGTTCCTCCAGATTAGAATGCACCTGCTCTTAACCCCTACGCCACTGCTGCGGCTCCCTTACTGGCAACTCAGGAAGGGCTATTCCATACTGTTTTTGCACACTGGAATGAAAGTCAGGCTGCTGTCTGACATCTGAAGTTTTACATTCCAGTAAAGAACGTTTCCCAGCAGCTTTGGTCCTAAAATGAATTAGTTGGGAAGCCATTTGGATTTCCTGTAGTCCCAGTCTGCCTTCCTTCCTTATCTAATTTGTTTCCTTCTGTCCTTTCCTCTGTTTTCTCATCCTAGGCTGCTTAATTTCTTTCTCCATATTATTCTCAACCATAGTCAGCTAGAAGCATCTTTCTTCTCCCTTGCTTTTCTTTCTGTAGGGCTTTAACCCAATTGACTTATTTTTCCATTGGGTAAATAATATACTTCATTTTGTTCCTGAGAGCTAGCAAATGCCTTGGACCTTCATAACTGGGTAATTCACCTAAAAAAACCAAAGCTAATCAAATAAATCTCATTATTAACTTGTAATGCAATCAGGCATCCAATCCTTCAACTTAAAAGCAGGACTAACATAATTTTAATAGAATAAATAAATGAGGCCTACAGCAATCATGGAGTTAAAAAATTGCACCAGGGCTGAGGGTCACATAAAGAAGTTATGCCTTCTTTGCACATGCACTTCTATGCCACAGAGTACCAGAAGGACCAATTCACACAACAGGGTTTTGCACATTCAGGCCCTTTCCATGCATGCAAAATACTGCACTTTCAATCCATTTTCACAATGGTTTGAAAGTGGATTTTGCTATTCTGCACAGTATTATCCAAGTGCAAAGTGCAATGATTTCCACTGGCCGAAATCAAGGGAGATTGTGAAAAGGAAGTAGAAGTGCCCTGTTCTCTAAAGCAATGATTGAGGGATTGCAAAAGTGCCCACTGATGTCTTTACTGTTGCCCACTTGTTTCTTCCTAAAAAAAATTTCTTCCCTAAAGCAATGAGCCAGTCACATCTTTTCTCTACTTCAGTGGAACAGAAGGACTCACAATATATCTCCTTGGGGCTGAAATAGACTGGCCCAACATAGAAGGCTGCTTTCGAGGGTGGATTTGGCCATTGGACAGCTGCCCCAAGCCCCATACTGGGGGGGGGGCCACTGCCCATAGCCCCGCCTCCTCAAAGGAGAGGTAGAAAAAAGAAGACAAGCAGCTTCTGCTGCCATTTGTACCTGCCCCCATTAGTTGCTTGGGAAGCTGGCTTCCCACAGTAGCTCCCAACCAGCTTACACAGGGCAAAGGTCACCCTTGCTTGGCACCAGAGGGTGGCGGTGGCAACAGGAAATTGGCTGTGAATATGGAACCCTGTACTGGACTTTTACCCAAGGGCCCCCAAAATCACTTAGATCAGGAGTGTCCAACTCTGGCTGTCCAGATGTTCATAGACTATGATTCCCATCAGCCCATGCATGCTGACAGGGGATGATGGGAATCATAGTCTATGAACATCTGGAGGAGCAGAGCTGGACACTCCCAACTTGGAGTGTCCCTGGTTGCTTGAGCTGAAATCTCCCAACATTTTGTAATTGTCCCCCTTGCCATCCATTATGTGATAGTGCCCACCGTCCTTTCTCAAAATATCTAAAAATGTCTACAGGAACAACACGGCTGAGAACCCCTACCCTAGAAGCTGCCTGGAGCTCAGGTCCATAATCTTCAAAGTTGAACTTCATCTTTGGAACATAACGATCCAAATGGCTCTGAGCACAGACAGGATGGATTCTGATAACCCTAAATGAACGTCTGGGTCTAATGTGTGGGATTAGGGGCCCGTCTGCCTGCTTCAAGGATATTGGGATCAGGTTGAGAGCAGCTGCACCCCAGTTTAAACTTGGGCCATGTGATCTCCTGCCTTTTTGAGGCCCATGTCTAGAGCTGTGGGCTCAGGTTGGCATGGAGGTTAGCATCAAGTGCAGTCGGCAGAACTTCAGGATGGATTTTCCATTGCTTTTGATATTTATTTGAAATTTTTTCCTGCAAATTCTTTTTTCTGATTTTCAATGTTGGCTTTGCAGATTTGCTTGCATTGTGTATGCTTGCTGTACAGTTTTTGTACACGGTGCATACTTTATTTGCACATGCAACGAACATCACATATATATGCCTAATGTCCCTGCAACATCTGAAGCTGATCTAGTGACACACAAATCATGGTGGAAAATGTGTTGATATTCTGGAAATCTGGGTGCAAAGAAAGAGAACGGAGTACAAAAAGATAAAGCATCGAGTTCAGGTTGCTAAGGAAGAAGCAAAATTAAAATGCGGGGAGTGGGTTTGATAGAAAACACAGAGGCTCATTCCGCACATGCAGAATAATGCACTTTCAAACTGCTTTCAGTGCTCTTTGAAGCTGTGCAGAATAGCAAAATCCACTTGCAAACAGTTGTGAAAGTGGTTTGAAAACGCCTTATTTTGCGTGTGTGGAAGGGGCCAGAGTTTGAGAGAATCCTGTCTCAAGCCCACGTGATATCCGTCCCACCACATGATTCAATTCATCAATATTTACTAATAGCATCAGTGAGAGAAATTCGATTACCCAATTTCTCTCACTATCACTCTCCTTTTCTCTTTTTAGGAATTTGGAGTCTGTTCCTAATCAATTACATTTTGAGCAAACAGACAGTCGAGGAACAGCGAGGAAGGAATGGAAGTTCTGTTGAATTTCAG
Organism: Sphaerodactylus townsendi; assembly: GCF_021028975.2. NCBI lineage: Eukaryota > Metazoa > Chordata > Lepidosauria > Squamata > Sphaerodactylidae > Sphaerodactylus > Sphaerodactylus townsendi. The sequence continues at coordinate 37,571,203 of NC_059436.1, read as the reverse complement.
AAATTTTACTCTGCAGATGCTCAGAGGCAGTGTCTTCCCAAACCTCCTGCTATGACACTACCCTGGGGTATGTAAAAAAACAACAACAACATAAAGGGCTGAAATAACAAAAGAATGCACTGATTTCTCCTTAAAGAGAAATGCAAGGGGGGAGAAACCCTCTTTTAAAAGAGGAAAAAAGAGCAATCAATGGCTATGCCTTAAAAAGTGTATTTCAGAAAAAGACATTCGCCTCCCCCATAACAATGCTGCCAGCAAGGAGGGCCTTGTGATTGAGCGTGCTGGTACTGGTACCTTCATTACAACCTAACGATTGCCATACCAGCAGTGCCGTGCCAGATGCCTGGGCATGTGGGCATCAGAAGCCCTTGGAAAGAGGGCTTGTGCCCAGGATGCTATTGCATCTCTCCTTAGCACTACTACCAGTCCTAATGGGTAAATCTGACTGAGAGAGCAGGAGGCTGAAAGCAGAATGGAGCTGATTCTAAGCCAAGTCTGGACTTTTGAGAGCCCAGCTCAGCTCAGCTCTCAAAGGGTTCAGGGATTTTAGCAATGCTTTTGAGATTACTGATGGGCAGTGCCCTACACTCTTTGCATTTTTGCAAGCATCCCTGCTGAACACACACAACTGGACGGAAATGTTGTGAATGACAGGACGCTCACCATTTTCTCCCCTTTCTGCTAGCTATTTCTGTCCCGAAGCCAGGGTCCTTACCTTTCTGAAGCAGAGGGTGGGGGTTGGGCAGAAGGAAACACCTGCCCAGTGGTGGGATCCTGCTGAATCCCACCACTGCACCTGCCACAGGAGTTGGCTCTTGTAAGAGAATAGACACCATTGTCTGTCAGGCTCATTCCGCACATGCAGAATAATGCACTTTCAAACTGCTTTCAGTGCCCTTCGAAGCTGTGAGGAATAGCAAAATCCACTTGCAAACAGTTGTGAAAGTGGTTTGAAAACACATTATTTTGTGTGTGCGGAAGAGGTCTCAGTTTGGTTGGGGGGGAGGGGTATTCTATCTTTCCTTAAAACTATATTTCCAAACATTCCTAGGACTTCCTGCCAAGGTTGCAGGGAACTATTATTTTCGTGGTCTCCTGAACTGAGTCAAAACCAGTAACCTTAGCATGTTCATGCACCAAAAGCAAACTGGGAAGCTGTTGTGGAATGCCAGATGTTGCCAGCAGTGCAGACCTGAGCATGCTTGAAACAGTGCTTATTTTATGTTCCAAAATGCAAGCATACAGAATGCTCGACTGATGAGAAAATGCTCAGTGCAAAAAGGGTAAAGTCCTTTTTGAGCGCACCATTTGTGAGGAGGATGACAGCACCCCTATTCATAGCAAATGGAAGCCATGCAAACAACGACAACCACGCCCTACCCAGATGCCCTTTTGAGTTTCCCTCATCCACCTACGTTTCATTTCTTCACAGTGGATCGTGCCCTTGCTTAGCAATCCAGCCCTTCCGCTCTCTCGTGGTTCGGCAGCTGGGAGATGAGGCGAGCAGGCAGTGGGAGCTCACAAGGTTAGGGGGATGCGATCGCATCCTGTCACAAAGCATTTGCTGACCTTTCTGTAAATATTTCTCGGAAAAGGCTAAATGGCTGGGTCAGTTCAGAGGGGGCCGCACCATGATCAGTGCGGAGCCTGAGGCCACAACCGTGGCTCCTTTTGACAAATACCAATTGACCTGCCTGACTTGAGGCACATGCAGTTCTGCCGGGAAGGCCCTAACAGCGACCTGCATATTTTAAAAGCTGTGGTGCTTCACTTCCTGTCTCTTCTTTCCATTGTGGGTTATATGCCTCGCCGTTCTTTTTCTTCCTTTCTTCCTCTTGCGCATGTCTTCCTGAAAACTTCAAGGACCTGCACATAATGTTCAGGACAAGAGGCACGTAATGTAACCTGTACAAAATACCAAGACTGCCAAGAAAACATGTTGGAAACACTACTGTGGCAAGGTTTCCCAGCCTTACAAGAATAAGACCTTATCCACAAGGGTTAGGGATGCTATCAAAATTTTAATCCCTAGCGTTTCTATTTAGAAGAAGAAAAAAAATCCTATTTCTTCTGCCTCGCACAAACAGACCTGGGAGTTTTTATTTTCCCACTATTTTCTGGCTCCTTACCCTGAAACTTTTCCCGTTAAAATGAATGCACTTTTCATCTTTGTTTTGCATTGATTCTACATAGATGACACAAAGCAAACATTGAACGGAAACACCAGCAACGAAAGCGAACGGAACAGTGAGGCTTAAAACGAGGACGCAGGGGAACAAAAAGAAACAGAAAAGGCATCGTCGTACATCCCTAGCAGCGAATGATTGAAAGTGTAAGGAATCATTCTATGAAAGTTCATGAAAAATCTGGAATGAGGCAAAATTAGAGCACTTTTTTCCACATGTGCCATAGCGAGCACTTTAAGCTTCTCAGCTATTTCTGAGAATATATCAGTAGATGTGCCTAGGGCCCCTTCTGCACATGCAGAATAATGCATTCTCAAACCACTTCACAACTGTTTGCAAGTGGATTTTGCCATTCCGCACAGCTTCAAAGAGCATTGAAAGCAGTTTGAAAGTGCATTATTCTGCATGTGCGGAATGAGCCTAGGGTTTTGAATCCTACCATATGCTAGCTAGGGATAGTAACAAATTCCTTGTTACCTGGAATAGAGACAGAAACTCAAGTTGCAGAAGGGACAAGATGGCTTCTGGAATGAACCTCCCAGGAGGTTACTGGGCACTAAAGCAAAGCGTGGAGATTGAGTTTGGGTTGTCTGCCCATGAGCTGAGCCCTCCGGTCCATATCATGTCTGGGTATCATCAATCCTCCACTGGGCCAGGGGAAATGAAGCATAGTGGGACACACACGAGGTGAGTCTAGACTGGTTTCAAGAATTCATTCTGGAATTTTAAAAGTAATTCATTTTTTAAAAAATTTAATTTTAATTTTAAAAATTTAATTCATTCTAGAATTTTAAAAGCTTTGAGCCACAATTAAAGAGTAGGATCTGGGGAACCAGGTTCAAATTCCCACGTTAGCTTGAAAGCTTCAGTGTCCTTGAACAAGTCACATTCTCTCTTAGACCAACTACAAGGCTGTTGTTGCGAAGATGAAAAACAGAGGTGAGAGAACTGTTGTAAGCTGCCTTGGAGAGCAAAGTGCAGTATAAATATCTAATAAATAAATATTTACCAGATGCCTGGATGCGAATGGGCTTCGGTGTTGCCATCAGCAAAAGCAATGTTGTAAAAATTTCTTTTAGAGAAGAACAGTTTAGATTTATACCCCACTTTCTCTCCTGTACGGAGACTCAAAGGGGCTTACAATCTCCTTTCCCTTCCCCTACAATGCAAACACTCCTGTGTGAGTGTAGCTGTGGGGCTGAGAGAGCCCTCAGCAAGAGCTGTGGACTTTCTGCCCAAAGGTCACCCAGCTGGCATGTGTTGGAGAGCACAGGCTAATCTAGTTCCCCAGATAAGCCTCCACAACTCAAGTGGCAGAATGGGGACTCAAACCCAGTTCTCCAGATTAGAGAGCACCTGTTCTTAACTACTTGGTGTTTCTGTGCTGTGTTTCTCCCCTACAAAGACCTGAAGTATCTTACACCAATTTCCAAAATAAAAAAAACAAATTAAATACCATTTCAACAAAGAAAACCAAACAACCATGTCCTGAGCAGGTTCTGGTCCACTGGGTTGGCTAATGCAGGCCTGAGGCTGGGAGCCACAGGCAAAGTGTCAAGGGCTCACACCTTTGGCCACCTCCAGGAAAATAAACTTGCCAGTAGAGAGAAAAACGAACTGAGCTCAGATGGAATTTAGCTGCTGATAATTGTGCCACAAATACATTTGATTGTCAGTCTTACCATGTTTGAAAGATGGCGATACGATCTGAGCCGATCCCTCCCATCTGTTCGGTTTGCGCCAAGCCGCCACAAGTGCCTGCCAGACCAGTTTGCATCTGGTTTTCCCAAAACTGCACATGCACAAAGATGCTGCCGGTTCAAACTCGCTGGTGGCCATTAGCGTCATTAAGATCTCCTTATATGAAAGAATCGGATTGTGTTATCTGGCAACACAGCATTTATTGATGACTGGTTTAAATGACTGGTGAGTGATCTAACCATCGAGTTCAACAATTGCCTGCAGAGTAGAACAGTCACGCCACAAGGGTAGGAGGTGGTGGAACTCAACTGCATAAAATAACCATGCATGAAAAGTTAGTTGCACTGTTTTGCAGGGTTAGTAAAGAATACAGTGAAGCAACCTGCAAAACACCCATGAACAGACTGATCATTAAAAAATGTGTTTGCAACTGGCAAACAGGACTTTAGTGAAACTGGCAGAAACTCAAGCATCCCTCAACAGAATCCTTCCCCATTTCCACCTCTGCCATTAACATTAAGGCGTTTAAGCAATCCTGCCATTTAGGAGTTCTTGTGACCCTTTTTTTGCAATTTGTTGTATTCTGGTCCCTTTGGGCTGTGAAATCTCCATGTTAAGTAGCAGTATCCTGGAGGTGATAAGCGACTGTACAGAGCCCTTAAATGCATGTCATATCTTTGCATCTGGATTCAGCCCATGGCTCTGTGGAAAGAAAAGGAAAATACAGGCTGTCCATTTGACTATTATGGACATTTATCACAATGAGATTGTTACCAACTGTTTGAAACACCAGTGGCTGGAAGATTCCAGATTTGGCAGCCTGCATTCTTGCCCTCAGCAGGCCTGCCATCGAGAAGGCAGAAGACCTGAGGTAAAGTTCCGGTCACCTCATAAGAGAAATAGGTTCCTCCTCACACATTACTCTCTAAAATGGTCTCCCTGTGATGTTTCCCAATCGTACTCTGAGAGAATGTGTGTGGATTTTTGCTGCTTTCTACCCAAGTACGTCATTTACTGACTGCTCGGGCAATTTCTCATTTCATTTTCCTATCATCAAACCAATACAAATAGGTTGTGAAGCACGTGATGCACAAGGCCCAAGCGAAGGAGGAAACCATTTATCCAGGGACAGTTTTTCAGCAAATGAGGACTGGAGCAAAGATATTTATGTTTACACCCTAAATGCAGGAATAATTTTGTAACGTCACATTGTGCATTGCCTAATCTGAAAGCTGAATAAATTATTTTTCCCCCAGAAGTAGTACCCATTTCACATAAGGACAAAACGTACTCAAATCAATCTAATTCTTCTGCCAAATCTGTCAGCCACTATTATGGCTAGCTGGATGCAAAGCCTTCTTCTGTTTTGTCCACAGCATCTCGTACTCAAAGGGTAGACTGCTAGTGTTCAGGAAGGGTCCATTTAACTGTCGTGACTATAGTCAGCCTCAGAGAAAGATGTTAGTAGGGTTGTATATTCCTCCACCACAGAACTCAACATGCTGGACATTCTTTGTTATAGAATGATCTGCTTTGATCCTAGTTTCTACTTTGCCCTGCAAGGTCAATAAACTGAACAGTATCATTCAACGAACTATAAATGCTCTTTTATCAAAGTGCCATGTTCAGTAATGCACAAAATAATGGTTTTGACAAAGGCAGAGCATAAAAATGAATGATAATTCTCATATTTGTCCAGGACTATATTCTAAAGCGGAAGCATACAATTTGTCGACTGCTGCACCTCAACTGACCATGCTAACATCTTTTTCTGAAACAAATAGCCATTGATAGATAAATCCTCTGTGAATCTGTTTTATAATCATTGTTTAAACAAAAAACATTTCAGGGGTTTTCAAGGTTTTTGAGCTTGCACACATCTTCAGAATTCGGTCTCAGGGCCGTGGGCACAAGTACAACATGGCTGCCACAGGAAGTGCACCTCAATACAAAATGTCAGGGAGTAAGGTTATGTATGTCTAATAGTAACTCTTCAACATTTGGGGCAGAAGCTGCTTTAACAGGATTCCTTTCAATCTGTGTAGCCATGCAGGACCCCTGTTGGGCAAAAGCCCCATCCAACCCCACCCGCTTTATACAAGCATTTGGTAGGCATGAGGAAAAGTGTTGGCAGGTGTCATGGGGCCACATTAGGGACCCCTGGTCGAATTGCACAATATGATAAACCCGCTGGTCATTTTTATTTAGAAAAAAAAGCTGAGTGGGAATAATTTTCAATAAGCACTTAAGTTGTGAGGAGGCAGTTACTTAACATTTTCTCACCAGCCATTTTCCCATCCCAGCTCCCTCCAGCTATCTAATGCATAGGTGTCAAACTCGCGGCCCTCCAGATGTTATGGACTACAGTTCCCATCATCCCCTGCCAGCATGATGCTGGCAGGGGATGATGGGAACTGTAGTCCATAACATCTGGAGGGCTGCGAGTTTAGTGCATTTTTATCCTGCCCTTGCTTCAAGGAGCTCACATGCTTAGTCCTTGCTCTGTTTCTCCACTAAAGTCCATTTAATATAGTGCAGTGATGTGTGTGTTACATTTGTAGTAACAGGTGGCGGGTGGGTGTCCAAGGGGAATTTGTGGGGTCTGGGACTCCAGTTATGAACACTCTAGGTATGTGGTGGGGAGGCACCGTCTGAAGGCCAGCAGGATCATCTGGGGGCATATAGGTCAGATGGGGTGGGCAGTATCGAACAGAAATGGTGCAGAGATGGGGTGCTGGAAAGGGAATTAGTGCATGACTGTTGCCCATAAATCATTAGCAGAAATTTATTTATTCCACGCATACATCCCCATCCACCCCGATCCTACTCACACCCCTTTCTCTGTCCACATGCTGAAAATTTTTGTAGAGTTATTGCTAGTTATCAGCACAACCAGGTGATAAATTCTGAGCACTCCCTAGACGATGCCCAGGAAAAGGCCATTAAAGGCTTTCCAGATTCTTTTCCCCTCCTGCCAAAACAGCAACTTAAAAAAGACTGTAAAACAAAAAGAACAACAATGTTCCCACCTCCCCAGAAGTGTGCACCTCTTGGCTGATTCCTCTGTCCCCTTTTCCTTCTCCTGTCCCTGCTGTTTCCTTCCTGGCTACTGATTATTTTCTGCTAACGCCTCCTCCCTCCACCACACACACACCCTTCAGCTTCCTCTTACTGTATATGAAGGAGGTGATCTTTTCACTGCCCTTTGTCTTGGAAAAAAAATTAATTCTCATTTGCATTACCTCCACTAAATGTCACCTACCGATAGTTTGTTAGACATTAGCAATGGTGGCAGAGAGGGGCACCGGATAATTGCATTCTGCCTAGTGCTGGGATTTACATAATTTCAGACAGCAATTAAAGAATCTATGGGAATATTTTCTCCCTCTCTCTCTCTTGTTCACTTCCAACCTCTTTGTTCAAAGAAAGAGTTCGTTTACATTAAGGCGCTCAGCTCCTCGCTGTTCATTTGCATAAAATTAAAGGTTTTTGTGTTCCGAAACAGCAGGGTAACATTTAAAATTCCGTTTTAAAAAGCTCACCTTAGAATAATAAAATGTTAATATCATTTTGCAGGCTCAGAGAGGCTGCCAGCTGCTTCTCATGGCAAACTTTTATCCAGCCCTATCAGTTTCATATGTGAGTGAAGATAGATAGATAGATAGATAGATAGATAGATAGATAGATAGATAGATAGATAGATAGATAGATAGATAGATAGATAGATAGATAGATAGATAGATAGATAGATAGATAGATAGATAGATAGATAGATAGATAGATAGTGGTTATGTTGTTTCTTTAGAAAGAATTTTTCATAAAATCTTGCATTTTTGAAAAGAAATTATTCATTTTTGACAAAAAAAAGAGATCAAATATATTTGGGCATTTACCTTCAGTGAAATTTTTACAGCCTATGGATTTTGGCAAACTTTTTTAGACTAGAGAAACGCAAAAGATCGCCCTATGTAACAAACAGATATATGGCATGCAACCACTGGCATAAATATGTAATCTGACATTGTGCTAAATCTATAAATAAAATTTATTCCATGTATATTTACTCAAGAATATTGCAGACACACATTCCAAAATACTGAATATATCAGAATACACATATGTGTTTACGTGTGCATATATTTTCATGTGATGTTCTAATGAGCATTCACCTCCCCGCTTTGTTATGTTCACTCCTCTGTTTCAACCTAATCTCCCTTATAGGGTTATTGTAAGGATAAAGTAGAGAAAGGGAGAGCCTTTTGAACCACCATAGCAGAAGCGTGGAATTAAAATTAACAGATCACTCTTTCCTTTGCCCACTTCTCAGTTCTCTCTGTCATCTATCCCCACAATCATCTCTGAAATAGTAATTTTCTTGGGATAAATACCCTGGCAAGTACCATGGTATGAATTGATAGTATAGTACAGAAAAATAATTCCAATTAATGTTGACAACACTGTGAAATTAAGTACGTTTGCTGTTTTCCTCTCAGACGTAGCCATCCTCGTGGAAGACACGCAAAGCATTGTGGGTAGTACTGAGGGTCCCTCCACCATAACGTCTTAGCAACTTTGAGGCCCTTTCTGGACAAAGGCTCCAGTGTGAGTCTGTTGACAGGTTCCGGCATGCAAGAGTGGAGACGTGCTGGTGTCCTTTGCCAAGGAAGGGAGCTGAGGCACCAGTCCCAGGTATTCATCTGTCAGGAAGATATATGATCTAGCATAGAGCTTTGTACAGCTGGCACCAGGGAAGCGGCGGCAGTCCCCGTGCCAAGAGAACACACAATGAGGTTGGCATTCCCCAAACAAGCCCAAACGACTGTAGCCTCGGAGCCAAACCTCAGGCCCCTGTCCCAGGAGCTGAGTTTCTTTACCATCTTGTGAAAGACGCGGTTGGCAGAACGCTCGGGCTCTTTCCCGAGGGAGAGGCCCACTCAAAAAGACAGGGGAGGCCAGCCCAACACTCAGGGAAGTGACTGTGCAGGCGGAGAGAAAGAGCAGGTCCAAAAGCATGCAGCCATTTCTTCTCTCTGCACATCGCCGTTGAAAGATGGGGAGCCAAATGCCATCAAATCAGGGGGAAACAGCTTGGACGAGGCATTGTCTTGGAAACAGGACAGTGCTGGCCAAAAAAAAAGAGGATAAAAGGGACCCAAGTCCTTTCTAGCCATTAAGAAACAATGCATGGCCAGGCATTGGTGTTTTCCAAAGGCAGAGCCAATCCCTTGGGAAAAGGCCTGCATTAGCACACCTGGGGAAAAAACACTGAAGTTAAAAGCAGTGGTTAGCAAAGGGAAGTGTGGTATAACAAAAGTTCTGGGTTTGATGCGGAGCAGCAACACCATCAAAGTAAACATTTGGGACACAAACCCACTGAGATGAGGAAATTACAGGTGGAGCACAGGGCCCTTTGGCAAGCCTGAAGTGTCCAGGATACATGACTGCCCTCCTCCAGGTAAAGGGCTGGAGTTCTCCCAGAATTACAGCTGACGTCCAGCTACCTAGGTTGCTTATTTATTGAAAACAACTGTTCCCCTTCCCCTGGAGAAAATGGCTGCTTTGGAAGATGGACTGCAGGACATTACACCCTGCTGAGGTTGCCAGCTCTGGGGTATGAAACACCTGGAGATTTTGGGAATGGAACCTGTCACGGCAAAGTTTGGGAAGGGGAGGGAGCCCAGTAGAGTATAACGCCATTGAGTCTACCCTACAATGCAGCCATTTTGTCCGGAGAGCTGACCTTGGTCACCTGGAGATCAATTGCAATAATAAGAGATCTCCAAGTACCCCCTGGAGATTACCAACCCTAATTGATGACCCACCCCTCCCTAAACCCCGCCTTCCCAGGCTCCACCCTGAAATCTCTACCTGGATGGCCTAGAACAGGGTCTGCAACCTGTGGCTCTCCAGAAGTTCATAGAACGCAATTCCCATCGGCCCCAATTGGCCATGGTGGCAGGGGCTGATGGGAATTGTAGTCCATGACTATCTGGAGAGCTGCAGGATGCAGACCCCTGGCCTAGAAGAAGCTAAGTGATGTACACATCTATCATTCCTCTTAGTGGAACAAAGATCTCAAAGTTTCCTAACTGGAATTTCGGCTACAGTTTGCAAGGCCCAGTTGTGTTTGCAAAGTAGAAATGATCTGCTAGAAAGTCTGTTTCTTTTTAGACTCCTATTTTGTGAACAGCATTTTACATGTGTGGTTTGTCATAACTTTGGCTTTCTTTCATTTCCTTAGTTTCTTTCATTGACACAACACAGAGAAAAAAAGGAATATAAATGTGATTCTGCATATGGTTGTGTCAACATTAATTTTCTGTGGATTTTCACTTGTGTACATCAGTGTAAAAGCATAAAGCCACAAAAATCATGTGCCTCCCAGATTGCTTTGGGACGAGGGTTTCACAAATAGGCATGTGTGCATCAGTCAAGTCAAAGGGCAAAAGGGAACATACAAACTAAAGGAGCTGTATGATGAGCAAATTGCCCATACACCAGTTCCAGAATTAGTGTTGGAAGTTCTCTGTATCAGTAACAGGGACACATTATGTGCCTCACTTCTCAGCAGATCTTTAGACAGTGCAAACCATATGGGACAAAAAGGATGCATAATATCTTCCAAATTTGACATCAAGGCTAAAACATTTCCCCCTGTTTAGATCATAACATACAGTTTAATAAGCCATATACAGGTGCTGGAGGGGGAGAGAAATAGGGATTCATATTAGGATCTGAAACTGATGTGCCTTGTTCCCCATTGGGTATCATATCTATTCACTGGAGTCCCCGCACGCATGCCATGGCACTTCAAGTCACTACGCCCTGCACGCCCTTTCGCTGCTTCCCCCGTCCTTAGAGGGAATCTGCACATACCAGATGCTTACAACTTTCTTAGATATGACTTTATGATTCCAGATACGTATATGTGTGGTTCTTCCATGTTTGACATCTCTGTCCGTTTCCTATTAAACTGCAGGGCTAACTTACTTGAAGAAACCGGAAGAGGCATTGAAAATCACATCAAGATTGCTTTTTTTGTGGGGGTCTGTAATTTAACCGTGTGTGTTGATATAGGTAATGTCAGGGGAAGGGTGAAAGGTACATATTAAGAGGAAGAGGGGAAAACTACAGCAAACAGCACATCATGTAAAATTCTAACGTTTCCTCTTCCCTCCAAAACAATGGATTAAAAAATTCTCCATCGGTTCCAGTTCAGAAACAAGATCAGGTAATTCAGAACTCCAGAATCTAGGAAGAGGTTATTTGATGGGGAGAATTTTGGAAGCAGCCCTGTTTTAAAGCAATGAGCCACAGCAGGCCAAGGAGGACTCTCTAAGTCCCATAAGGATTTTTGGGCAGGTTTGTTTTTTGGACAGAACAACTAGGGCCCCTTCCGCAAGGGCCAATAAACACTGGTTAAGGACAGTAAAAAAACCCATTTTGGGGGAGGGACACTTCGCACAGATCCCACCCCTAAAGTGAATCTGCCCGTGTTATGTTCTCCAAACTGATTTTTTTGAGAATCGCCCTATCCAAGAGTCTTTTTTAAAAAATCCAGGTGGCAGCCGCTTGTGAGCAAATAGCCAGGCAGGATGCACTTTATTTGGCTGAGCTTTCCTTTAAAAAAAATTTCCCGGCTTACATCTGCATAGCCACGCAGGCGCAAAGGTCATATCGTGGTATCGTGAGATGTCAGCATGGCTGTGGGGGGTTCATTTGTGCATGCCTGCATAGTCACGCATCGGTGGGGGGGAATTTTGAAAAGCCGCGCCTCCGTGCAAAGGCGCGACAGCAACCCGCATTGTTTTCGTGGGCTCCAATCGCTGCCTGCAAGGATCCACGCAAACACAAAAACAGGAACGCGGGTTACTTTATCCCGACTGCAACCTACTATGCATTTGCTGTGCAGAAGGGCCTAGGAGATTCTTTTCTTGCTGGCTATGAGCCACCTGGCCCTGCACTTATTAGGAGTTCTCTCAGCGAGGATTGAGGGATTGGAGCACCTTCCTTATAAGGAGAGGCTGCAGCGTTTGGTACTCTTTAGTTTGAAGAGGAGACATATGAGGGGGGATATGATTGAAGTCTATAAAAGTATGTATGAGATAGAAAATGTTAATGGAGAGAAACCTTGATCTCAGATTGCAGATGCCTTAGCAGACCAGGTGCTTGGGAGCAGCAGCAGCAGCAGCAGCAGGCCATTGCTTTCCCATCCTGCATGTGAGCTCCCAAAGGCACCTGGTGGGCCACTGTGAGTAGCAGAGTGCTGGACTAGATGGACTCTGGTCTGATCCAGCAAGGCTCTTTCTTATGTTCTTATGTTCTTAACTGTGCAAAACCAGAAGTCCATCTGCTTCCTTTCCAGACCTTCTGCCCAATGTGTAAATGCACCCAAGGAGTGACCCCCCCACCCCCACCCCCAGGGAAAGATACTCTTTTTAACATAGGAAAATCCCTGCATAGGAATTCACCAGAGGCTGATTTCAGAGTTCAAGGCCAGAAAGTTGATCTTAGCTATGAACGGGGAAGGAAGTGTGAAGGGAAGCCCTCGGAAGTGTCAGGGAGGTTTCTGCGTGTCACTCAGCAGCACCGAGTTTGAACTGAAGAGTAATGAGTGTCATCCCAACCGCTGACAAGATTCACCACCCCAAAGAAAATTCAGCCTGTCAGCTGAAATACGGCAGAGACGAGCCAGAGCAGCAGCGGCAACCAGGAGCCCTAAGGCCGCTCGAGTGTCCCAGAAAACTGCACTGTGTTGCTAAGGGGAAATTATTCCAGGGGGACACACACGCACACAACGGCAGCCTTATTAAGCCAGTCACAGCCTCCGGGGTGACAGCAGTGAAAGATGCAACAGCCAGCAGGATGCTCAACAGATGCTCGACAACATTTGCCACTGCAGAAGGAACTGTTGCTTCACTGCAGCTCCCAGGGAAACAACTGCCTTGTTAGATCAGACAGGAGGGCCTTTTCCACACACCACACTTACCCCATTTCAAAGGTCTTCTCCATCCCAATATTTACCTCACAATCTCCTCCTCAGAACGTTATTTCCCAGCAGTATAAATTGTTTTTCCTGCCTTTTCTGCACTTGTCCTGTAGCAAAGATGCTCGGTTTGGCTGATTTGCTGATACTAAAACAACAACAAAAATGCATGAACTAATAAAAATGGAGAGGAGGAGGGGAAAGGAGTGAGGGGGAGGACTGAATAATTGGCGGAGCAGGCATTGAAGGGGAGATTGGGCAACCCACACGGGGCCCCGCCAGTTTGGCAGGAAAGAAAAATCATTTCAAGTACGATCGCACTGTGAGGGAAGCTACATTTCAGTGTCAACGACATGATAAAAGTAATTTTCAGAAACAACGGAACAAAAGGTGCTTGGAAACGTTTTTGGATCCAAATGGGAAAAAATGTGAAGAACTCCTTGGAGAAAACATTCCATTAGTGGGCTAGAAACAACATGAACAGCTTGTGTGGAAAAAGCCCACCTAGGAGCAACAGTGGCGTAGGAGTATCTAATCTGTATCGTGTATCTAATCTGGAGGAACGGGTTTGATTCCCAGCTCTGCCACCTGAGCTGTGGAGGCTTATCTGGGAAATTCAGATTAGCCTGTACACTCCCACACATGCCAGCTGGGTGACCTTGGGCTAGTCACAGCTTTTCGGAGCTCTCTCAGCCCCACCCACCTCACAGGGTGTTTGTTGTGAGGGGGGGAAAGGCAAGGAGATTGTAAGCCCCTTTGAGTCTCCTGCAGGAGAAAAAGGGGGGATATAAATCCAAACTCTTCTTCTTCTTCTTCTTCTTCTTCTTCTTCTTCTTCTTCTTCTTCTTCTTCTTCTTCTTCTTCTTCTTCTTCTTCTTCTTCTTCTTCTTCTTCTTCTTCTTCTAGTCCAGAATTCTGCTTCTGATGGAAACCAGTCAAGTCATTCAAGCAGGGCAGGAGAGTGAGGGCACCTCCCACACACCCCACACCCCCAGTTGTTTCTTCCCTGCACCAAGGAAGGTCTCAACAGTAGAATGCCTCTGAATATCTAAGAACAAGAACATACGAGGTGAAATGCTTGATCTGATATGCAGTCCTTAAATCCAGCATCAGGTCTCACTCAGTGGCCAACTAGCTGCCCTGGAGGACCATCTACAGGGCACAGAGGCCAAGGCCTTCCCCTGATGCTACCTTCCAGCATTAGGTTACAAAGGTTTATTGCCTCTAAATATGGAGATTCTGCACTAATTCACTATGGTCAGTAGACATTGATGGACATCTCCTCCGTGAAGCTGCTCCACCTCCTTTTAAAGCCATTAGTTCATGGCCATCAGTGTCTTCACTAGCAGTTGAATTCCGCAGTTTAATTACTCGCCAAGCAAAGAGGTACTGCTTTATGACCATACTGAATTTATTATTGCCCATCATGTTAATTTAGTTATGATAGCTAATATCCATCGATGCATACACTCGCCATGAACTTCTCAGCTCCTTTCCCTTAAAGCTGTGCCCTTCCTTATCCTCATACAGTGAGACCCGGCACAGTTGCTTGCTGGTTAGTGTGGACTGTGTGGGTTTAAATTCCTGCTCCTCTCTGGAACTCATTGGGTGACCTTGGGCTCGTCATCCACTCAGCTTAGCCTACCTTACAAGGGAGTTGTGAAAGTAAAATGGAGAATTGCGTGAGCTATCTTGAACATGTTAGAGTATAGGTGTCAAACTCGTGGCCCTCCAGATGTTTTGGAATACAGTTCCCATCACGATGCTGGCAGGGGATGATGGGAACTGTAGTCCATAACATCTGGAGGGCCGCGAGTTTGACACCTGTGCTTTAGAGGAAGATCACTAGTAATAAGCACCATTATTATTTTTAGGAACTCGATGCAGCTTTTCTCCAGGGATGAGATCCAAGGCAGCATTTCAGCAAACTGTACACTCAAAGCTATCACAAAGTTAAAACATTAATATAATACCAATTTTAAATGAGAGAAGAAGAAGAGGAGGAGTTTGGATTTGTACTCCACTTTTCTCAACCGTAAGGAGTCTCAGAGAGGCTTACAACTGCTTCGCTTCCTCTCCCCACATCAGACACCTTGTGAGGTAGGTGGGGCTGAGAAAATTCTGACAGAACTGTGACTGGCC
Source organism: Sphaerodactylus townsendi (assembly GCF_021028975.2). Taxonomy (NCBI): domain Eukaryota; kingdom Metazoa; phylum Chordata; class Lepidosauria; order Squamata; family Sphaerodactylidae; genus Sphaerodactylus; species Sphaerodactylus townsendi. Next base: position 37,556,188 of record NC_059436.1, on the reverse strand, counting down.
CATAGTCAGCCAGCAGGCTTCATGTGTAGGACTGGGGAAACAAATCCAGTTCACTAGATAGGAGTCCACCACTCATGTGGAGGAGTTGGGAATCAAACCTGGTTCTTCAGATTGGAGCCCACCTGCTTTTAACCACTGCACCACACTGGCTCTCCAGTGAGATTTTCAGTCAACCAGTTCTCAGTACTTATATCCTTCAAGAAGTTGTCAGAGTGTTTTTGGTCACTAAGGGTGTCACTCTACTGACATATTATCTGCCTTTTATCTGATAAGGTTTTTTTATATCTTTAGCCTTTATTTGGCATTTATCTGATAAGTTAACTTCATTTATACCCCCACCTTTCTCCCCACTAGGGATCAAAATGGCTCCTCTCCTCCATTTTATCCTTACAATAACCCTACGAAGTTGGTTAGGCTGACTAGTGACTAGCCCAATTTAATAGATCTACAGATTCCAAATACTGGTCTGCACCCGCACCATCTTTTCCACTGGCAAAAAAGGGAAGAGAGTACCCTTTTTGACTACCGATATCTATGCCAGCATTCATGTGCGACTCATGTGGATGAAAACCCCTTGAGAATGATGACTACTGTGAACAGGAGGACTGGAAGAACTGGTTCTATCTATCCCAACAGATAATCTTGTGGATTATTTATGAAGTGCATTGCGTTGGACCCTGTGGATGTGATCCCATACTGGAGCAGAAGGCTTCTGCCAAAACAAGAGACTGTATCTGTCGTATCTTTCCCTTCTGTCCTTGTGGCTTTATCACACTGCCATTGTGTATATATGTGTGTACGTGCCCTTCCTACAACTCAATTACTTTTCAGAAAAAGTCAGAGAAACAATGGCTAAGGGGAAAAAATAGAAACCTTCCCTCTGACCATTGTCACATCTCAAGTGATAGATACCTGGTGATCTGAGCCATCCATGTGATATAACCTCTGGCGAGTGCTGTTCTATGGGTGAGTGACAGAGAGAAATTGTCCTTCAAAATGGTGGGAATATTTCCCTATTTCCAGTTCTGTCTGGCAACATTCTTTTCCACACATGGTGCTGCTGTGGCAGTGTTTTGTCTGGTTATGCCTTCAATCCCCTTCTTGATGAGTCTCACCTATCAAGGAACAAATAATGAATGTGATCACATCACTACGTTATGTATTGACAGATGGGCAGCTCTGTTCCACGGAGCCTTCCCAGTGGCATGGTAAGGCTTGCAATGCAAAAAGCCTCCCTGCTGCCAGGAAACCCGCACTGGGGACTTTTTGGTGGTGTAAGTCCCAAAACCAGGCTGCCAAGATAAAGGCAGGATTGGCTGGGAGGGAGCTGTCTGATGTTGGCTCCTCCCCTGGCCACACCCATGGATCACCCCCACTATACCAGTGGCGGTCACTGGAGCTCAGGGACACTGGCACCACATCTGGCACCACGTTCTTCCACTGGGGAGCACCACAGCGGCCGCATGCCAGCAGATTCAGGGCAAGTGTCCCGGGAAGGGCAAATCCACCAGCACGGCCACACGTTGCTCCCACTGGTGGATTTACCCCACCCGTTAGATGGGACTGTATGTTGTATAAGTGTTATAATGTTAGATTATGACTGATGAGACCTGAATTCGAATACCAACATCAGTGGTGGGATCCAAAAATTTTAGTAACAGGTTCCCATGGTGGTGGGATTCAAACTGTGGTGTAGCGCCAATGGGGCTGGGCGGGGCACAATGGGGGTGTGGCCAGGCATTCCGGGGGTGGGACATTCCTGGGCGGGGCTGTGGCAAGGACGCAGCTGCTGCACCAGTCCTTGGGTGGGAAACGAATGCATGCAGGTGCAGGCTGCCACGCACGCCGGTGACCTCCTGCTAGACTGCTTCAAGTTCTGAGCGCTACTGCTGAGAGGAGGGGCGTAACTAAGGCAAAAATCACGTGGCAAAATCACCAGTTAGTAACCCCCTCTCGGCACACACAATAATTAGTAACCTACTCTCGGGAACCTGTGAGAACCTCCTGGATCCCACCTCTGACCCACATTCCTCACCATGGAAAAAACGCAAAAGATACAGCTGACTGTATAATCACATCAAAATTGCCATTGAGCTAGACTGAGCTCTGCGTACATGCAGGGAAGGAGGGAAAGAAGCAGCTGAACTGAAGGAATTACAAACTGGCCAAATTGCATATGCAGGGGGCACAACATTTAGAAACTAAAAAATAGCATACTGTAGAATTCCTGAATCCTCTATTTGTACTGGATATGCACACTGAATGATTTTTATACACTCTATAGAGTATTTATATGTGCAATGTACATAATCTCTACATAAAATATACATATCATGCATAATACTGATTTATAGATGCATAGATAATGTTGGAAGAATGCAGACCAGGGGTGGGGGTGGAAACGGTGCATGGGACAGAGAAAGAATCATGAGCTGAATTCACAAAAAGGAAACGACACAGTAAAATGGGGATTTGGAGGCCAAAATGCCAGGAATGAGAGATCTCCGATCATCCCTGTTTAGAGAAGCTGACCAGGTCATTCGGAACTTCAAAACCAGGGGAGAGATTTGTATGGAAAGAAACTCTGACACATCCTTAAATAAACTTTCTTTTACACAGACACAGACCTGTTGGGGATTCTAATTGAAGGGACACCTTATAAACTGCCGAATATGGCTGTGATTTGCTATGAAGAATAGTACTTTAAAGAACTCGATATTCAGCATCTCTCTCTCTTTGATAAACATTGGCATGGCAGGCTTAGATCTTGTTTATTTACCCTAGGAGAGGGTTCATTACTATGTATTAGGTGGATGTGACACATTTATGGAAATATGAGGACTCTTTATGGAATATATTATGATTTAATAAATCATTCACTGTGTGGTCAAGAGCTAAAACAATTCTGATAAATGGCTTGTGGGTTGTATTGTGTGTGTGTGTGTGTGTGTGTGTGTGTGTGGGTGGGGGGGAGTTTAAATCTTCATTTTTGTAATGTTTGATCTGGATGTTCAAAATCACTGTATCACTTTCTCCTCTTAGATTAATGGTTTTCACAGTTTCTACCTGCTGGGAATGCTGCAGAGGATGACGTATGCTCTTAGTCACCTGGTTACTCATTTGGGATTTTTTAAAAAGAGCATTGTTTGGCCTTGTCCCCGCCCCATCTATGGGGGGGGGGGCACTTTCCATGTAGTTGCCCATTGCACGGGATCAGTCAAAAGAGACATTTCTGAAGTTTACTCCTGGATTTAAGCATTCTGGCATAAAAAGAATTTTAAAAATTCTCCATTGTTCCATTCATTAATTCTGAAGTTTGTACGGGTTAAAATGAGGTGCGCGCTTGCCATAATTTCCAGTCGCCTTGTGTTATATGTGTCTTCCATGTATTTTCAGTCTTTTGAAAGTTAATGGACTTTTAGAATTAAGAACTAATAGAGAAGTGTGATGTCTATCAATTTGCAGGTAAAGTACATAAAGATATAACTCTGTTTATGATACTAAGGACCAAGAGGTATACTTATTTACAACTAATACTCAATGCAGATGACATTAGAAGTATGATAAACATATTTATCTATATTTGTAATCTCTGTAACTTTTTTGGTTGTCAGATGCTTTTAGGAACAAAATGAAAACTTTTAAACCAGGTATCTTCAGTCTACCACTGAAAAAAATCACATTCCAAAAGCACTTCTGACATGTATCAAGATTTTGGCGGAGGGGGTACAGGTGGTATTTTAGCATGTGTACATCCGTTAAACTCTACTTAAAAAGCATCACAACACACTTGTGCGTATGATCCCAGGGCCAGGCTGTTTTTGTTCATGATTTATGGATTCCATCCCGGGCTCTGCCTACTCCCTCCCTTTCTTTTAGCCTTAGATCGGGCGCCTGTTTTTAAACAACTTCTGTTTTATAAAAACTTTGGTTGTTTTAATTTATAGTTCTTTGCTGTTTGTAATTGCTGCATAGGTTTTAATGGGTTTAGTTTTTTATGCTGTTGATTGCTGTTTGGTAGAGCAGCCGTATTGTGAGCTGCCTCGAGCCCTTCGGGGATGAGGCGGCCTATACGTTCAATAAATAAATAAAAATAAATAAAAGGGCACGTGGGTATCGGAAACACAGAAGTGGACACCAGCACACGTGAAATGAAGGAATAAAAGTGAGGGCAAAGCCATACGTGATTCACTTCCAGAATTAACTTCAAGAATTATTCCTGTTGAACAAGAACTAAGGAGGAATGGAATGCCAAGTAGAGGGAACTTCTGGAACACCAACAGAATAAGACGGTGAAAATCCGCTCATCCCCAGAGCAACGGTGCTGAGCCAGCTCTCTTCATTGAGGTTTCTCTACCATTACTAATCTTCTCACTGAGAAACCCTGACTAGGGCTCATTTTGAATTTCTCGTCCCTGTCATCTTGACACCACTCAGAAAAGGTTCCAGTTTAACTTCTGAAAATAGAAACAGGAAGTCTTTGTTTTCATGTCAGATTCCGTTTCCTTGCATCACATTCCAGCTCATCAAATGAATGCGCCTTGCGATGTCACCCACGCACACGCCTCCCTGGATTGCGGAAACTCTAAATGAGGCTATCTTTGATTGTCTGAAAGGGCTGTCACAGTCAGCCTAGAATGCAATGCAGGCTTTTTCAAAGGAGGATATTCCACGCGTTCAGCTGCCAGACGTCACAAGGGCTGGTTCATGCAGGCATCTCTTGCCATTTGATAACTGCAACATCTGGAGACAAGGGAGGGCCCTGGGGTTCAGTAGGAGAGCAGAGGCTTTGCGTGGAGGAAGCCCCTGTTTCAGTGCTGCAGAAGGTCCCAGGGTCAGTTTATCTACATGGACCAAGTAATGGGAAAGCTCTTTCTGCATGGAAGAGCCTGGAGAGTCAGTGGCAGTCAGACAAAATGAAATTAAGATGGGCTCATGATCTGACTCAGCAGAGGCAGCTTTGCTGACAGCCTGTGTGGTATAGTGGTTAGAGGCTCAGAGTACACTCTGAGAGGGTCTGAATCCCCACTGTTACAGAAGTTTCCTGGGTGTCCTTGGGCCATTTAGGTCATTTCCACATGGCAGAATTATACCTGTGTAGCACCGGTTCTTTATAATCCAGGTCTTTTTAATCCTGGTTTTTCCATTCACATGGCTGCCTGTTTTGTGAAGGAATCCAGTGAAGTCTGGGAGGAAATACTCCAATTTCTTTTGCACGAGCCTGGGACTTCTGTATTTACATTGCAAGCATATCTGAGCATGCTTGATGTCCTGCGTTCTGATTGGCTGTTGTTTTTGAGTGGCAGCTTGAATGAACATGGGTGGGGAGATCAGGCGGCTGGGCAGGAAAAATAAACTGGTTCTGCTCCTGATTGGTGTTCGCGTAGTTGCAGGCTCTAGCAGGCTCACTTTGGGATTTTTGAAAAGAACCACCAATTTGGTGGTTTTTGAATACCCTTAAACAACAAACACCTTGTGCAGTAGATGGGACTGAGAGAACTCAGAAGAACTGTGACTAGCCCAAAGTCATCCAGCTGGCATGTGTTGGAGTGTACAGGCCAATCTGAATTCCCCAGATAAACCTCCACAGCTCAAACGGCAGAGCGGGGAATCAAACCCGGTTCCACCAGATTAGAGTTCACCTGCTCTTAACCATTACGCCACTGCTGCTCCTATGCCTTAAGCTCTGGGTCTATAAGTAGGAATGCCTTAAGCTCTGGGTCTATAAATAAAAAATATCACAAAACAGGCGTGATTTCTCTTCTGATTTGATAGAGACAGGAATGAACAGCCATTTTTGTTCTGTTTTGCAATGGTGATTAAACGCACAAAGCAGTGATAACGCTGACCTCTGAAGAAGCAGCCCCCAGAAAGCTGAGGAGATGATCCCAGCTATTATCCCAACAAGGGTTGTGATTTCCACCCTCGCTGGCCCCGCAACAGGTAGCCCTCTGTGTGCTGAAAGAAGACAGAGAGTGTTGCCAGATGATTATTTCAAATGACAACATGGCACAAGGCTTCCTGACCCTCTGCACAGCGAGGCATACTCCCTTGTTCCCCAGATAGAGTTCATCTGGATGGGAGAGGCCATTTATAAGTGCTGTGAGGGGCAATTTAAAAATAATGTAATGGCAATAAAAAGAGAGAAAATGACTCCTAAGCCATCCATTGCTGGCAACATTTGACACTCTGTGTTCTCCTGTTCCCAGCATATTAAGAGAATCAATGGTGCAAGCCACCGCTGACAGCTAGAAGAGCAGACTCCAATAAGCAGATAAGGTGATATTTTTACTAGGTTGGTTTCTGCTGGGGACACTTAGCATGTTTCCAAGCCTCTCAACACCCTTCTCCAGGCCCATTAATTACACGGACTTAAAGAAAATATATTTAATTTCCAGCAACGGTACAAAAACCTGCAGGAGGAATTCTGTTTTCCTATGCAATTTTCCAAACCTCATGCACCAGTTTTCTCACCAGAAAAAAAATCCCTTTTGCTCAAGTGCAGCTACTTCTATTTGCAATAAACTTCCTTCAATAACGTCACATGCCAGCTTCAGTTCCAAGCCATGGTTGATTTTGTATTGTTATGTGCATAATGCATCATGTTTGTAGTCTTCAAGATGTGCAGTCAGCATTTCCCCCAGCTTATTCTTAGCGGTCTGGATTTTTAACCTGCGCTGTGTACCACTTCTTGCATCCCACTTCTATGGCTCTGCTGTCACTCAGACAAAGATTTAAGGGCTCGCGGCTGAGGAGGGATCGGTGCAAGAACTGTCCACTGAGAATGAGGAATTTCTAAAGCAGCAGTTCTTCTTCGGAAACAAGGTTGGGTAATTTGGAATTCCAAAATTCATAGAGGAAGTCAGATCAGGAGGATTTCGGAATTATCCCCACCAAGCACCTTGTCTATGACATTTACCAGTAGTGCCACCTTGAGAAGAAGGGAGGATCTTTCAGCTTATAGTCACACTTATAGCTTATAGTCACACTTGCTAACTCATTGGCATCATAGGTGGGCTAGGCAAGCGTCAGACTCAGTAACCCCTAACCCTGTGACATGGCTCGTGTAGACCCTTGATCTACCATGTCCTTAAAGCTGTGGGGAAATCCTTTTGACTCCACCAAGTCTTTCTAATTAAACTCTACAAACACTTAGCGATTTCTAAGGATAGTTAAGTAGCAAACTATGTGTTGATAATAAAATTTGCTTGCCTCTTGCAGATATCCAATTTGCCGGCTTCTTAAAAGGAAGAAATTGGATTGTCTGCTCCCTAAATTGTTTTAATATTTGGCACTGAGTGCTCCTGGCAAAGTCCCTTCAACTGGAAAATAGGAAATGAGCTTGAAACTATAGACACAAATGTGAATGATACCAGTGCTTCAAAGAGGTGGAGTGGGCTCTGAGATGGAAAATGGTGAATGGATTTATCAGCTATGGACTTCCATTATGCATCAAAGGTCAAAACATGGCATCGACTGTGTGGAGCAGACTGTGATCTGTTAGTTGAGAGAGAAATATTTAAGACTGAGCTTAAGAATTCTATATGATGCACAGACACTTGCTCCCTTAAGGGCAGGCATAATCCTTCAGTGAGGTTTAGCACATGTTTCCACAAAGTCCTTGTTTTGATTCTCCATGGTGTAGTGGTTAAGAGCAGTTGACTCTAATCTGGAGGGCCAGGTTTCTTTCCCCACTCCTACACATGAAGCCTGCTGGGTGACCTTGGTCTAGTCACAGTCCTCTCAGAACTTTTTCAGCCTCAGCTACCTCACAAGGAAGGGAAAGAGTTTGTAAGCTGTTTTGAGGCCCTTACGATTGAGAAGAGCGAGGTATAAATCCAAACTCTTATTTTGTTTCTTAATTGGTTCACTTATATGTTGGTCTTAGATCTCTGCTTTTCACTGTTGGTTTTTTGTAGATGCATTGAAATTGGGTGTGCATATTGTATAGGATTTCTCTGCCATGTGTACATCAGTTAAGCATACAGTACTCATCATTATTATTCAGTGTTTAAGTAAAATGTGTAATGCGGGTTTATTGACAGACTATTGAGAAGCCTGTTATGGGAAAAAATACAGCAGATTCTAGAAAAGTATTTCTCCAGTCATGCCAGGTGCTGCCTCAAGATTGGCAACCTTACTAAGTTAACCCTTTCCCTTTGGTCCAGCTCCCTTTGGTCCAGCTCATTCTTCTCACTTCCCTTCCCGCACCCCCGTTCATTTCATTCCACTGCCTTTCCTTTTACCCCTCTCATTCTCTCACAGCCCCGCCCCCTCCACTGATCATCCCAAGACAGGGCTGAGTAGTCAAGAAGCAGACAAAGAGCACGGAGATGTAGAAGAGTAGTCTGTACTTGTAGACCATCTCCAGGAACATAGCAGCCATTGTCAGTGAGTGGGATGGAGGGAGGCTGGCAGAGGTAGCTGGCAGCCCAGAATCCACGTAGCCCCAGTCCCTTTGTTGTTGTCCCATTGCACCTGAGCAAGGTGGGCCCATGCTAAGAAGGGGTCGCTGATGCCCATCCCTCATCCCCAAAGGCCCTTCTTCCTTTGCTCACACACCTGTGCAGCACCATAAAAAAACGAGTCGTCACCAATACGTCCCACCTTTTATATAGTAAGATAAATAAATGTTATATTTTAACAGGACGAGTGATTTATTGGGCACTTTTATTACATGGAAATAGAACATAGCACAAACAACAACAATAACAACAACAACAACAACACATTCCAAAAACACTAGGGCAGCACTTAAAACATCTTCAGATCAACAAAATCAACATCTGTTCAGGTTCAGAAGGTAGCCCTGCTGGGATCCATATGAATACTATACCAATACATTACAACATGCTAGGATTCTGAGTGAAGCTTGAGTTGTAATGAAAAGCCAACAATAACCAGCTAAAGAACTGGCAACTGTGATATTAAACAAAATTAAATAATAACAATCCATTGATATTGTGCCTCCCCTCACCAAAGTGGGCTCGGGGCAGATCATAACAAAAATACACAAAATATATCAGCAATATTATGCACATTAAATAAAAGCATATAAACAACTTTAAAATAGGAATAGCACCTAAACTAATACTCCCTAGAACTAGACATGACTAGTTTATATTGTAAAAATAATGGATAGGGAGGTAAAAGTGGCGTAGGAGGTTAAGAGCTCGTGTATCTAATCTGGAGGAACCGGGTTTGATTCCCAGCTCTGCCGCCTGAGCTGTGGAGGCTTATCTGGGGAATTTAGATTAGCCTGTACACTCCCACACACGCCAGCTGGGTGACCATGGGCTAGTCACAGCTTCTCGGAGCTCTCTCAGCCCCACCCATCTCACAGGGTGTTTGTTATGAGGGGGGAAGGGCAAGGAGATTGTCAGCCCCTTTGAGTCTCCTACAGGAGAGAAAGGGGGGATAGAAATCCAAACTCCTCCTCCTCCTCTTCCTCCTCCTCCTCCTCCTCCTCTTCTTCTTCTTCTTCTTCTTCTTCTTCTTCTTCTTCCTCTTCAATACATACCGACTGTACTTAAAATGAAACGGGAGGGGGGGAGCTGGGGAAGGTCCCCGCAAAGATGTTGCAGGAGGTCATTTCAGGGAATTTTAGGTGTTCAGATCAGCTGATGAAACCAGTACAGCTGTGATAATGCCGTTGTCCTCAATCATAGGCCGGCGGAACATCTCCATCTTTCAGGCCTTTCAGAACTAGAAAAGGTCCTTCAGGGCCCAGGTCTTCTTAGACTGAGAGTTCAACCAAACAATGGCCCCTTCCGCACACGCAAAATAATGCATTTTCAAACCACTTTCACAACTATTTGCAAGTGGATTTTGCTATTCCGCACAGCTTCAAAGAGCACTGAAAGCAGTTTGAAAGTGCATTATTCTGCATGTGGGGAATGAGCCAAGGCCACAGCCAAAATGCCATAGCACTGTTTAAGGATACCCAGATGGACTTTGGGTCAGGGATCATCACGTGATTATCCAAAGGGAAACACAAGGCTGCCTGTAGGGCGTTGCAGAAGAGGCAGGCCCACAAATATTGTCCCGGACCATTCAGAGCTTGGAAGGCAAGAACCGATGGCTTGAACCTGACTCAGAGCTCAATCGGAAGCTAATACAGTTGGCAGAGCACAGGTTGAATATGCTCCCTCCAAGAAGTTCCCATTAGGGTCCACATAGTCGCATTCTGGACTAAAAGAAAAAGCAGAATAAAAACAAGAAATCTGTGGTCAAAACAGAAGGAACAAGAAATTTAAAAAATCACCCCTATTTCCCATTGTATTTTGTGTTTCCCATTTTGCAGGTTGCTTTCTCATGTAGGAAAGGAAGGCTTTCAATGGCCGCTCACAATAAATGGTTTATTCCCAAATGTACAGATTGAGCAAATGGCAAGCAAGTAAGTATACACTCAAGAGACGCTACTCCCTGCAGTTTCCACTTCCCAGTATTTTGGAAGTAGGGCTGCCATTTTTTATTCAAAAAAAATACTGCTGCCTCAAGAGCCATCAAGGCTACAGTTGGTTGTTGAACCCAGAACAGCTGTTGGTGAGTCAGGTGAGAACCAGTATTGAACCTGGCAGGTCACGGGTAGTGCCAGGAAGAAATCTGGCATGAACATTCTTATTGGGGGCATTTTACAGACACTCTCATGAACTACGTTTCTCCATAATTTCTTATTACAATTCAAGATAGAGATCAAGATAGGGGTGGGGGGATGGTGTTTAGTTTAGAGAACAGATGAGAATTACAAAGTGGGTGAATTATTGTTCCTAAGTTTTCTCTCCCCCTGGTAAATTTTGGGCCCTTACTGCTTTTGCAGACTTCAGTAATGGTTACCTGACAGAATATATATAATTTTGTTCTACAGGCCAATAAAACACTAGCTGGTTGGCTGGGCTCCCTACCTAGAAACAGCTTCTACCAGCCAGATACCTATAAATAATATTTCCCACAAAGCTCTACACTCAAGACTGTTTCATTTTTCAGCAGACATTTGAACTTCAAAAAAAGAGATTTTTTTTTCAGCTGCTCAAGGTGATGACGGGGATAATCACACAAATTCTAGTGGCTTGGCATAACCTTCAAAACGTATTCATTAGGTGGAGCCTGTTATCCTCAATCAAATGGCTATCCCTAGAGAAACTTATAGGGATAGGGGAGCCAGCATTTTGGATAACAAAGGAGCAACTTTAAAGCAGCTACATCAGTGATGAATGAACTTGTCTTAATAAGTGGTTGGATTTATATCCCACTTTTCTCAGTTGTAAGAAGTCTCAAAGCAGTTTACTAACTCCTTCCCTTCCTCTGTCCACAGCAGACACCTTGGGGCTTTCCGCACAGCAGAGGCGACCTAGGTTTGACTCGTGTATGCGGAAATCGTTACCTGAGCTCGACTCTTCTGTTACTCTGCACAGCAGCTGGGTCGTCTCTCTGGACCCGAGTTCAGCGGGTGGGGTTACCTCCTCGCATCTTTTGCTCCTCATTCCCGATTGGCTGCAGTTCTATGGCAGGAAACAAGAGTGTTTTTTTGAAGGCACGCTTTTCGCTGCCGCGAGTCTCCCATTCTGCGCATGGCCAAAATAGTCCACTGTGATTGGTTGGCCGGGAGAGTCAAGGCAAGGGAGATTCCGCACTGTGCCAGCTTTGGCTTGAGTGCAACCCAGGTTCGGCAAAAAGTCGTACCTCCCAGTTGAGCTCGCAAATTTGACAGTGAGAGGGGGGGAGCAGAGGCAGACACGAGTCGAATTCTACGGCTGTGCGGAGTACCCGGGTCGAACCTACGTCAAACTAAGGTCGCATCCTACAGTGCGGAAGGCCTCCTTGTGAGTTAGGTGAGGCTCTGAGAGTTCTGAGAAAACTGTGACTAGCCAAAGGTCACCCATGTGTAGGAAGAGGAAACTAGTCTGGTTCACCAGATCAGTCCACCTGTTCGTAACCACTGATCCACACTGGCGCTCAGAACTGAGAGATCTAATCAGCTAAAAACATCCTAGAGGGAAACATAAACAGATTGAAAGGCATAACAATGAAACAGCAAGCAAAATAATACATAGTTCACAATTTATGGAGCGGCATTGACCTCCGTGATCTGACTCCTGTTCGTGGACTACGAAGGGGATGATATTTCAGGTGGGCCCTGCAAACAGAGACAGCATTTACCCCCTGTGAGGAAAAGCCCATCCTCCTGTTGCCTAGACAACTTGGCGATGCTCATCCGGTGCACTGCAAAGGTAAGCAACAGATCTGCCTCCACACCACACAGAAGAGAGAGAAGTGGGCCCATCATTGCATTATATATTTTCTCTCTTCCTGTGCTGCATTGCAGCTGTTTCATTGCCCACCCTCATGCCATAGCACCAGAAGAAAGGCAGCACTACTAGAGTGGCTCTCCCTCTCTTCACACTATTAAATAGTCAATATGATTAGTTGCAGTCCTGTGATGTCATCTTGCTTATCCTGCGATCCCGACTTGGTTAGAGAATCTTACAGCGAGAGAGAAGATAACACAGCACTAGAGGGCAGAATTCTTCAAAACTTGAGGGGGGAAAGGCCAAATTTGCTCAAAATCTGACTCTTAAGTAAATCCCTCCTTGCAAAAATGGTGTAAATATTTCAACAAAAAAGGGGTGGGAAATAAATTTTAAAATGGTAGGCATTTTTTCCTCAATCAAAGGTTAGGAAAAGGGCCAGTCCAACCACTAAACAAGATGGGAAGCCCTTAGGTCAATTTTGGGGTACCGTTAAGTGGTTATTTATTTTTAGCCAGATCATCATTAAGATCTTCTGGCAAAGGTACCTAAATACAACCAATTAAGATCTTCTGGCAAAGGTTCCTAAATGCAACCAATTTCAGGTTGAAAAAATACTGGAATCTGTGGCAAATAATTTTCCTTGATTTCTCAATTATATTTTCAAACTTGTGATCAGGTTTCTTTTCCTTAAAGGAGAGGTTCCCATTCTTTGTTTAAAAAATAAAACTGTGTTTTCTCCCTCCCTCCCCCCTTTTATCCTTGTAGCCTGGACGATGATAATATTCCTGTTATTACTGATGCTAATTGGCATTTCTCAAAGGTGCCTGGTGAGATAATTGCCATGGCAACCCCCTCCCTCAAGAAAGAGCCAGGCCTCCATGGCCACGAAGCCCGACACTGTTCTGAACAAACAATTGCTACAAACTTCTTGGGCTACCATGAAGCAGAAAAACATGAACTGGTTTCTATGTACCCTGGTGCCTTTCCCCCTACTAAGGTGCAGAAATGTCCTTTCAGCCCAGTGTGTAATTTTTGGAATGGAGTCCATCTTTCTTTATATTATAATCATTATCCTTTTCCCTATATCAGTCCTCTCCCACTTTACCGTCGAATGGCTGTTAATGCCCCGACCACCAGCCTACGCAATAAAAAAAACAGCTCTTTTCCATCGCACTAAGTGGAATGCTCTGAACAGGAGGGGAGAACCGTTGATAAAAGTTTAATTGGGAAAACTGACTCCCATCAGTAAAGTAGCCCCCGCTCTCCTTGCGTTTTTAACCCCATGGCCATAAATCTCCCCCCCCCTCGGCCCCCAACAGCCCCCTTCCAAGCAACCTGCTTCCCTCACCAAAGCCCCTCGTCCAGGCTCCCATTATTTTAATCAGTTTGAGGGAATTTAATACATTATTGATTTTCGCCGAGGAATTGAAAAAGCGCCCGTATTAAGTCCAGGTTGCTTATTCTTTCTGTATATGACATTCAGGTACTTGTGAAAAATTATACCAATTATGAAATCAGCCATTTACTGCTTCAAAGTGCAATCAGTTGTCACATTGCCGAGTACTCGCTCTTGAATATTATTAGCCAGGCTCTGTGCACAGGAAAAGTGCTGAGAGGAGAGACTTTAACCAAAGGGCAATTGCATGAAATTTACTTAGAAATAGCTATTTATCACCCTCAGATTTCCTACTGTTCAAATCCACTGCAGACACTTTATGGAATTGGAGGAGGAGCCATCTTGGGATTGTAACCCAGCCAACAGAGGATCCCTTCCCTCCTCCCCCCCTTACTCGACTTTGCTGACATTAAATGAAAAATTTAGAAGTCGTTGTAACGACATAAAGAGACATTATCTTTTCTGATGTGCAATTTGAGCTTCATATCAAAAAGCCATATAAAAATATCCCCCGCACAAACACACGCAAGTGCATACAAAAGGAACTTTGTAAAGTTTTACGACACGCACTTTGTCTTACCTTTTATGCATCGAGTGAGGTGACGTTTTCTCCTGCGGCTCCCAAGAACCATGTTGTACGATCATTATGGCAATGTGAGAAAGGGAGATTATGGCCCACACAATGGCAGAAAACAACTTAAACAAGGATTGGTCTCCAGAGCCTAGGAAATACTTGGGGAGAAGATTGGGAGGGGGGAAGAAGACGAGACACCAAAACATCACAGTGATGGTAAAAAAGAAAAAATACCTTCTGAATCTTAGCGGGCTTGCTGCATGGCTACCCATTAGAGGCGCCTGTGCTTGTGTCAGGAATGGCCACCATTAATGGCTTTTGCCGCAGGCAATGTAGTGCAAGGGGACATACATTAAAGAGGGTACATTCAAGAGAAATTTCTACCTCGGTAAAGATGTCTTGTCTGCTTGTTTTCGGCAGCCTGCAAGAGTTTCAGGAGGCAAGGTCAATGCCTTGTTGTAAAAAAGAACAAGTGATTCTGGTAGGCTGTGTCTTCCCTTCCCACAGATTCCTCTTTGACCTTTCTTCTACTCAAATGCACACGCCAGAAACAGAAACAGAAAAGGGAAATCTTGACATGAGAGATCCCTGGCAAGCATCCAGAATGCCCTACTCCAGAGATAGGTTCCAGAGGAGCAATCAGTGCTGATTGTGAGGGTCATTGGACCAGAGGCATAGCTTCAAGGGGGCAGGGGGGCCCAACGCGCAAGGTGCGCACCCCTGTGGGGGCATGGTTGGGGCGTGGCGGGGGCGTTCTGGGAGGGGCAGAGGATGCAGCAGTGCACCGGGCGCTTTCCCCTCTTGCTACGCCTCTGCATTGGACTGAAGCCAGGAATCATTCACCCAGATGAGTGTGTTCATCTTATATTCAGTATCTTCCCTAACTACTGAGTCAGACCATTGGTCCATCCATCCAGCTGAGTGCTGTATACTCTGACTGGTAGCTCCTTCAATTTCTCACAGTTAATTCTCAACATTGCAGCCACAGATCCTTCAACTGCATTTGAACCTTGAGACTTTGGCATATAGACCATGGGCTCTACCAGAGAACATGGGCCCTAAAAGTTGCCCTGTCCAGTTAGGAAAAGGTCCATCTAGCTTAGCACTGTATATTCTCACAGGCAGCAGCTTTCTGGGGTCTCCAGCTGAGAATGCTGTTACCCAGCATCTCATTAACTGGAGATACATTGAAGGCAGCAACATGATATCCACATGGCTTATCTACCACCAATGTTCTCATAAGCCAGTGTGGTGTAGTGGTTCAGAGCAGGTGGATTCTAATCTGGAGAACTTGGTTTGATTCCCACTCCTCCACCTGAGTGGCAGAGGCTTATCTGGTGAACCAGATGTGTTTCCACACTTCTACAATCCCGTTGGGTGACCTTGGGCTAGTCTCTCTGAACTCTCTCAGCCCCACCTGCCTCACAAGGTGACTGTTGTGGGGAAAGGGAGGGAAAGGAGTTTGTAAGCCACCTTGAGTCTCCTTACAGAAGAGAAAGGTGGGGTATAAATCCAAACTACTCCTCCTCCTCCTCCTCCTCCTCCTCTTCCTCTTCTTCTTCTTCTTCTTCTTCTTCTTCTTCTTCTTCTTCTTCTTCTTCTTCTTCTTCTTCTTCTTCTTCTTCTTCTTCTTCTTCATGTGTGCAGCCACAAAGTCAACATATTGGTGCTATGAAGGTAAAGGGGCCACTTAACAAAGAGAGCTCTCCCAGGCAGCTCAGTTCTGCACAGTACTTTGGAAGTTCCTTGCAGCAACCAGGAATGCTTAAACAGAGTATTGCCTACCACTTGTGTAATTTCAAGATGATCTCTGCCTACACTACATTTTTAGATCTACATACAAGTGCTGATTCTAAAACTGTGCTCTCCACAGAAAGGTTGAAAGGGCTGCCCCCCATCCCCACCCCCCGGCCAGGAAAAATATATCAATTGTGTGGATATTCACAATTTTAAATCTTCTTTTGTGGCATTATTTCTCTTCAGGACTACTTTGTTTGTCTTCCTGGATTATTTACATGGGCAATTCCATCCACACAATGAACTAGAAGACATTATTTATTTACATCATTTCTAACCCACCTTTCTCCCAACAGGACTCAAAGTGGTTTACAATATTAACACTGAAAAGTAATAAAAATACAACAGTTCTGAACTGGCAGGAAGACATATTCAAATGCCAATGAAGCCATCTGCAAGAACAATTTTCATAGGTATCCCTTCCCAAACAACTCTGCCTTACACAGCCTTCTAAAAAGCAGAAATGAGGGCACTTGTCTGACATTATCTGGGACACAATACCACCAAAGGGGAAGGGGCATGACACAGAGGTTTCACTGTCCCAGTCACAAAATGTTTAGCAAGTCTTGCTCAGCCAAGCAAATGACAATTACTTACATAGGGATACTGGGGACATATGAGGGCAACTGACAGTGAGTGTAATGCAAATGAGTAAACTCCTTCTTCTTCTTCTTCTTCTTCTTCTTCTTCTTCTTCTTCTTCTTCTTCTTCTTCTTCTTCTTCTTCTTCTTCTTCTTCTTCTTGCCTGCCACATGTAGAAGAAGAAGAAGAAGAAGAAGAAGAAGAAGAAGAAGAAGAAGAAGAAGAAGAAGAAGAAGAAGAAGAAGAGGAGGAGGAGGAGGAGGAGGAGGAAGAGGAGGAGGAGGAGGAGTTTGGATTTCTATCCCCCCTTTCTCTCCTGTAGGGGGGGGGGGGGTGGGGGGGGGGGGGGGTGGGGGGGGGGGGGGGTGGGGGGGGGGGGGGGTGGGGGGGGGGGGGGGTGGGGGGGGGGGGGGGTGGGGGGGGGGGGGGGTGGGGGGGGGGGGGGGTGGGGGGGGGGGGGGGTGGGGGGGGGGGGGGGTGGGGGGGGGGGGGGGTGGGGGGGGGGGGGGGTGGGGGGGGGGGGGGGTGGGGGGGGGGGGGGGTGGGGGGGGGGGGGGGTGGGGGGGGGGGGGGGTGGGGGGGGGGGGGGGTGGGGGGGGGGGGGGGTGGGGGGGGGGGGGGGTGGGGGGGGGGGGGGGTGGGGGGGGGGGGGGGTGGGGGGGGGGGGGGGTGGGGGGGGGGGGGGGTGGGGGGGGGGGGGGGTGGGGGGGGGGGGGGGTGGGGGGGGGGGGGGGTGGGGGGGGGGGGGGGTGGGGGGGGGGGGGGGTGGGGGGGGGGGGGGGTGGGGGGGGGGGGGGGTGGGGGGGGGGGGGGGTGGGGGGGGGGGGGGGTGGGGGGGGGGGGGGGTGGGGGGGGGGGGGGGTGGGGGGGGGGGGGGGTGGGGGGGGGGGGGGGTGGGGGGGGGGGGGGGTGGGGGGGGGGGGGGGTGGGGGGGGGGGGGGGTGGGGGGGGGGGGGGGTGGGGGGGGGGGGGGGTGGGGGGGGGGGGGGGTGGGGGGGGGGGGGGGTGGGGGGGGGGGGGGGTGGGGGGGGGGGGGGGTGGGGGGGGGGGGGGGTGGGGGGGGGGGGGGGTGGGGGGGGGGGGGGGTGGGGGGGGGGGGGGGTGGGGGGGGGGGGGGGTGGGGGGGGGGGGGGGTGGGGGGGGGGGGGGGTGGGGGGGGGGGGGGGTGGGGGGGGGGGGGGGTGGGGGGGGGGGGGGGTGGGGGGGGGGGGGGGTGGGGGGGGGGGGGGGTGGGGGGGGGGGGGGGTGGGGGGGGGGGGGGGTGGGGGGGGGGGGGGGTGGGGGGGGGGGGGGGTGGGGGGGGGGGGGGGTGGGGGGGGGGGGGGGTGGGGGGGGGGGGGGGTGGGGGGGGGGGGGGGTGGGGGGGGGGGGGGGTGGGGGGGGGGGGGGGTGGGGGGGGGGGGGGGTGGGGGGGGGGGGGGGTGGGGGGGGGGGGGGGTGGGGGGGGGGGGGGGTGGGGGGGGGGGGGGGTGGGGGGGGGGGGGGGTGGGGGGGGGGGGGGGTGGGGGGGGGGGGGGGTGGGGGGGGGGGGGGGTGGGGGGGGGGGGGGGTGGGGGGGGGGGGGGGTGGGGGGGGGGGGGGGTGGGGGGGGGGGGGGGTGGGGGGGGGGGGGGGTGGGGGGGGGGGGGGGTGGGGGGGGGGGGGGGTGGGGGGGGGGGGGGGTGGGGGGGGGGGGGGGTGGGGGGGGGGGGGGGTGGGGGGGGGGGGGGGTGGGGGGGGGGGGGGGTGGGGGGGGGGGGGGGTGGGGGGGGGGGGGGGTGGGGGGGGGGGGGGGTGGGGGGGGGGGGGGGTGGGGGGGGGGGGGGGTGGGGGGGGGGGGGGGTGGGGGGGGGGGGGGGTGGGGGGGGGGGGGGGTGGGGGGGGGGGGGGGTGGGGGGGGGGGGGGGTGGGGGGGGGGGGGGGTGGGGGGGGGGGGGGGTGGGGGGGGGGGGGGGTGGGGGGGGGGGGGGGTGGGGGGGGGGGGGGGTGGGGGGGGGGGGGGGTGGGGGGGGGGGGGGGTGGGGGGGGGGGGGGGTGGGGGGGGGGGGGGGTGGGGGGGGGGGGGGGTGGGGGGGGGGGGGGGTGGGGGGGGGGGGGGGTGGGGGGGGGGGGGGGTGGGGGGGGGGGGGGGTGGGGGGGGGGGGGGGTGGGGGGGGGGGGGGGTGGGGGGGGGGGGGGGTGGGGGGGGGGGGGGGTGGGGGGGGGGGGGGGTGGGGGGGGGGGGGGGTGGGGGGGGGGGGGGGTGGGGGGGGGGGGGGGTGGGGGGGGGGGGGGGTGGGGGGGGGGGGGGGTGGGGGGGGGGGGGGGTGGGGGGGGGGGGGGGTGGGGGGGGGGGGGGGTGGGGGGGGGGGGGGGTGGGGGGGGGGGGGGGTGGGGGGGGGGGGGGGTGGGGGGGGGGGGGGGTGGGGGGGGGGGGGGGTGGGGGGGGGGGGGGGTGGGGGGGGGGGGGGGTGGGGGGGGGGGGGGGTGGGGGGGGGGGGGGGTGGGGGGGGGGGGGGGTGGGGGGGGGGGGGGGTGGGGGGGGGGGGGGGTGGGGGGGGGGGGGGGTGGGGGGGGGGGGGGGTGGGGGGGGGGGGGGGTGGGGGGGGGGGGGGGTGGGGGGGGGGGGGGGTGGGGGGGGGGGGGGGTGGGGGGGGGGGGGGGTGGGGGGGGGGGGGGGTGGGGGGGGGGGGGGGTGGGGGGGGGGGGGGGTGGGGGGGGGGGGGGGTGGGGGGGGGGGGGGGTGGGGGGGGGGGGGGGTGGGGGGGGGGGGGGGTGGGGGGGGGGGGGGGTGGGGGGGGGGGGGGGTGGGGGGGGGGGGGGGTGGGGGGGGGGGGGGGTGGGGGGGGGGGGGGGTGGGGGGGGGGGGGGGTGGGGGGGGGGGGGGGTGGGGGGGGGGGGGGGTGGGGGGGGGGGGGGGTGGGGGGGGGGGGGGGTGGGGGGGGGGGGGGGTGGGGGGGGGGGGGGGTGGGGGGGGGGGGGGGTGGGGGGGGGGGGGGGTGGGGGGGGGGGGGGGTGGGTGGGGGGGGGGGTGGGGGGGGGGGGGGGTGGGGGGGGGGGGGGGTGGGGGGGGGGGGGGATGGGGGGAGGGGGGGGTGGGGGGGGGGGGGGGTGGGGGGGGGGGGGGGTGTGGGGGGGGGGGGGATGGGGGGGGGGGGGTGTGGGGGGGGGGGGGGGTGGGGGGGGGGGGGGGTGTGGGGGGGGGGGGGTGGGGGGGGGGGGGGGGGGGGCCGGGGGGGGGGGCAAGGCGGGGGGGGGGGGGGGGGGCTGGGGGGGGGGGGGGGGGGGGGGGCTGGGGGGAGGGGGGGGGGGGGGGGGGGGGGGGTGGGGGGGGGGGGGGGGGGGGGGGGGGGGGGTTGGGGGGGGGGGCTGGTTATTGTTGGCTTTTCATTACAACTCAAGCTTCACTCAGAATTCACTCAGAAGAAGAAGAAGAAGAAGAAGAAGAAGAAGAAGAAGAAGAAGAAGAAGAAGAAGAAGAAGAAGAAGAAGAAGAAGAAGAAGAAGAAGAAGAAGAAGAAGAAGAAGAAGAAGAAGAAGAAGAAGAAGAAGAAGAAGAAGAAGAAGAAGAAGAAGAAGAAGAAGAAGAAGAAGAAGAAGAAGAAGAAGAAGAAGAAGAAGAAGAAGAAGAATTTCTCAGTAGGTGTCAGACATTATCAGAACTTGAACACAGAACTTGGTCCCACAGTCCCAGAACCTTGCTTTGCTCTGTGTACCATCCAAAATGCTGGCTTTTAGGGAAAGCTACTGGCCCAGTCTCTGCACCACAGCATTCTCCTCAAGAGCCCCTACCTGGAGGGATTCAGGGAGAATGCAGCTCCCTGAAGTGTCCAGAAAGACCTACCTAGAACGTTGACTGAGTTCTTTAATACATGTGGCTTGTTGTAGTTTAAATGATATGTGAAATTTTAACAAATCATGAAGGGAGGGCAGAACGGCTCGATTCCTATTTTGCCTCAGTCTTCTCTTGCAAGAGAAATGCTGCTCAACCTGGCAAGGACAGGACATATAATGAGGGGAGGGAATTGCCGGCTAGGATAGGCACAGGAGTAGTATATAAACATCTAGTTTATTTAAATGAAATGGGCAGACCCATTCAAGCCACGGTGCCACAGGTACATCTTGACACTGCCCCCAAAGAGGCTTCCTGGTGGCACGAGGAAGGCAAAAAGCCCCCCCCACCTTTGAGAAGCCTCAATGGGCCGCACTGCACTTATGCCAGCCAAAGGCCAGGAGGGAGCCGACTCAGGAGGACCCAGGTAACTACTGACCTGTCAGCTTAACAGCTATACCTGGAAAAGTTGTAGAATAAATCATCAGTCAGTCCTTGAGCGTTTAGAAAAGATGGCTGTGATGACTAAGAGCCAGCATAGGTTTCTGAAGAACAAGTCATGTCAGATTAACCTTACCTTCTTGAGAGTTGCTACCTTATTGTATCAGGGGGATGCTATTAGCATAGTTAATCTTGATTTTGATAAGGCTTAGAATAATGCTCCATGTGATACTCTTGTTTAAGGAAGTGTACGATTTTTCGGTATTTTTCGGGTTCAGGTTTAATAAGCCTGGAATTTCTCGAAAATTCCAAAAAAGCCGAATCCCTCTACCAGTATGGAGGAAATTTCAAGTTTTTGGGATATTCAAACTTTTTCAGATCTATTAAATCCAAATTAAAAAAAATTCCAGTCCCCTCTGAGCTCCAAGTGGGTTTCAGAGGTGGCAGGTAGTGCAGAGCTGAACACTCATTTGGCTGAGTCCAGCGTTTAGCTCTGCACTGCTGAGACACACTGAGCCTGCAGGTAAGTGGGAAACAGAGGCTGATTCCGCATGGGCCAAAAAAAAGCAGTGTGAAACTGGTGTGAAAATGGTGTAAAAGGGTTTAAAATGGTGTAAAAGGGTTTATACTGTTTTCACACCGTTTTCACACTGCTGTTTTTGGCCCATGCGGAATCAGCCAGAGAGTGGGAGAGAGGGACAGGGGAGAGAGGATTCCCCCTAGTTGTTACTTTTTTTAAAAAAAAGGTGTCAGGTCCAAAACAGCTTGAATAATGCCAAAAAAAAGAGATCAGCATTATTTGTGATCTGCTTTTTGGCACTCTTAAATCACCACCACTTTTTTTTCAGGATAACCCCCCCCACACACACACACACACACACACACACACAATACTAAGGTATTTTTCGGCAGATGTTCAGTTCAGCTTTGCTGAGTGCACACCCCTATTCTTGTTGACAAGTTGGTAAAATGTGATTTGGATCCCATTTGTATTAGGTGAGTCTATAACTGATTGACGGACCCCACCCAAGGAGTGCTTGTTAATGGCTCCTCATCCTCTTGAAAAGAATGACAAGTGGAGTGACTCCAGAATTGGTCTTGGGCCCTGCTTTGTTTTTACATCTTTGTAAATGATTTGGATGAAGGAATAGAGTTAATGGTTATTAAATTTGCAGATGATAAGTTGGGAGGGAAAGCACATACAGTGGAACACCGCGTCAGAATACAGGATGATCTTGACAGGCTGGAAAATTGGGCTAAAACTAATACAATGAATTTCAACAGAGATAAATGTAAAGTTCTGCATTTCGGCAGGAAAAATCAAATCCATAAAGATGGGATGGGGCAGCCTTGTCTCAACAATAGTAGGTGTGAGAAGAAGAAGAAGAAGAAGAAGAAGAAGAAGAAGAAGAAGAAGAAGAAGAAGAAGAAGAAGAAGAAGAAGAAGAAGAAGAAGAAGAAGAAGAAGAAGAAGAAGAAGAAGAAGAAGAAGAAGAAGAAGAAGAAGAAGAAGGAGGAGGAGGAGGAGGAGGAGGAGGAGGAGGAGTTTGGATTTATATCCCCCCTTTCTCTCCTGCTAGGAGACTCAAGGGGGCTTACAATCTCCTTGCCCTTCCCCCCTCACAACAAACACCCTGTGAGGTGGGTGGGGCTGAGAGAGCTCAGAAGAGCTGTGACTAGCCCAAGGTCACCCAGCTGACGTGTGTGGGAGTGCACAGGCTAATCTAGTTCCCCAGATAAGCCACCACAGCTCAAGTGGCAGAGCAGGGAATCAAACCCGGTTCCTCCAGATTAGAATGCACCTGCTCTTAACCACTACACCACTTCTGCTCCTAGGACCTAGGAATCTTAGTAAACCATATACTGAACACGAGTCATCAGTGTGATGTGGTAGCTGAAAGGGCAAATGTGATTTTGGGCTGTATCAACACAAGTATAATGTCCAGATCACGCAAAATGATGATATTGCTTTACTCTGTTCTGATTAGACCTCATTTTGAATACTGTGTTCAGCTTTGGGCACCAGAGTTTAAGAAGGATGTTGACAAGTTAGAACTTGTCCAATGAAGATGGTGAGTGGTCAGGAGATCAAGTCCTAAGTGGAATGGTTGAAGGAGCTGGGTATGTTTAGCCTGGAGAGAAGATGACTGGGGTGCTATGATAGTTATCTTCAAGTATTTGAAGGGCTGCTATAAAGAGGATGATGCAGAGTCATTTTCTGTTGTCCCAGAGGGCCAGACCAGAACCAACAGATTGAAATTAAATCAAAAGAGTTTTTGGCTAAACATTAGGAAGAACTTCCTAGAAGTTAGAGAGGTTCCTCAGCGGAAAAGGCTTACTTGGAAGGTGGTGGGCTCTCCTTCTTTGGACATTTTTAAACACAAGCTAATTTGCCACCTGACAGCAATTCTGATCTGTGAACTAAGGCAGATCACGAGGAGGGTAGAAAGGGATGAATCTGTGTTCAGCTCTCATGGCCCTTTCTTATATGTCCAAGATAATGCCAATCACCCCTTGGGGTCAGGAGTTTCAGCTTGTGCCTTTCTCGGAGGCTGTCTTAGCCATGGGGCCCTTAAATTGGGTGGGCCAGAAGTACTCATGGCCCTGCCCCACCCCTACTGGACTGGAAAAACAGGAAGGGTCAGGTAGCCATGCCCACCAGCCTTCTCTACAGTTACTGCCCACTTGTTTCAGGCATTTGTGCAGTGGCCAGTTGTCCAGCTGATTGACTTGGCAGGGACAACACACACACCCTCCAAGTCCAACCTGGGAACTGGTCCTGGAGAGGTGGCAACGATTCCGGGACCCCACCTTGGACTTTTGCCCAGATCCCCAGAATCACTGAGTGAGTTCATTCCTGCATCTTCTCGTCAGACGGCCATATGGATTGCTTAATGCAGAACATGCACTGGCTTTAATCAGGCAGCTCTCACAGATCTATTTACAACCTGTTTACGGCCTGCTTTGCCCTACAGTGCTGCAGTCTGCTCCTGTTTCCCTGTGCCCCTAACTGCTGACCTGACATGGACCACTACTCTGTCAGAGGGTGAAAATAACTTAAATTGCTTACCGCTGCTATCTGTGTCAAGGAGCTCAAAGCAGAAAGTAGGAGATCCTACTTTCTGCCACTTCCTTACCATACTCGGTACCAGTCCCATATCAATTTACTTTCATCCCTGACTCTGTCTGAATAACCTTGGACCTCCGTAAATAGCAACCGTTCACTATATGGAAGAAAATAAAGGTAGAAATGCTCAGAGGTGGAAAGTCAGCCTGTCCGTACTGGCCCACATAACCCAGACAATGAAAACCTGTTCTGTTCCTGCCTGAATAGCCCTTTCATCTGTGCAGCCTCTGTCTTAGGTGCTATTTCTTGGTCAGACTAATGTGACAAAAGACAATGGACATATATATGAGAAAACTGGCTGGAATCCAAAGACTTGCATGTATGAGTGAAAGGCAATTACACTCAAGCAAAGGAGGAGGGAGTTTCACATTGTTTGTCCAGCCCCAGCCCTATGCTACACATTACACTGTTTAATTAGGGGTGGGGGCTCACCTCGAAGACTGGGGCCACTAGGGCACAGGTGTCAAACTCGCAGCCCTCCAGATGTTATGGACTACAGTTCCCAGCATCCCCTGCCGGCGTGATGCTGGCAGGGGATGATGGGAACTGTAGTCCATATCTGGAGGGCCGCCAGTTTGATACCTGTGCACTTGGGGATTTATCAGGAGGTGGGTAAATCCTCCTTGCCTGAACAGAATTGTGCTTCTCTGGGTCCAACCCTTCATTTTAAAGAACTGCAAGAGGAGGGAGAGAGAGAGAAAAGAATGTATTGGATCATGCTGGGGAGGGGGACTGCCTCTTTGTTTCCAACCGTTAACACTCAGCGTGTTATAAAACGCATGTAGAATACATTCTTCCACCAGTTGATGGACTCCCGAGATCTAATAGATGATTTTATAACGAGAAGGTAGCATTTAAAAACAGCACACTAGCCTGCCAATGGTAGCACACACAAAAAAAATAATAAAAAGGATTGCTATCAAGTGCCGTTTAATTTAATTTCATAAATAATAGGGTATTTATAAAGGGAGCTGTAACACCAAGTGTTACCAATTTCTCCGCACACAATAATATGATTTGCGCAAATGTTTGTCCTTCAGGCAACCAGAATACATTTTACAAATCAATCCTTCCGCTGAGTGCAATTAGCACCCACAAAGGCAGACGGAAGTACCTGTAGTGGCCTTTCTCCCATCATCCCCCCCCCCCCTTCCTTTCCTGATGCTGAAAAAACTCCGGCACACACAAAAAAGCCAGTGCTGGAGAAATGCACCAGCCATCCAGAGCAATTCATTCTAATCAGGCAAAAATGGTTTTTAGTGGCCCGTTTGATGTGACTTTTACGCAAGACTCCAAGCCCTGCTCCAAAGGGGGCTGGCAGAAAGGTCAAGACTGCTGCATAAAGAAGAAGAAGAAGAAAATGCATTTTAAACAAAGCAGGGGGTTGAAGAGGGAGGAATAAAGGAAGGATGGATTTGAACTGGGGGGTGGGCGAGCCGTTTACACCAGTTTTGCCGGTCTATTCGTTTCTATACAGCAGGGAAAAGAGATTTCAAGTGGGGATTGCCCCAGGTTGTTATCACCCTCTGCCCTGCTCCCATGTCCAGAAATGGTGCACGTGACATTTTTCCTGGCATGAAGCAGAAATGATGGAAAAGACTGACCTCCTCAGCTTGGACCTCTCAGGCCACTGATGTGCATGGCACAGAGGATGAGGTGATGACGCACCCGAATTTCCACTCATGTTTCCTGTTACAGGAATGAAGAGAGCTTAAGAACAGGGGGCTGTAATCTGGAGAACTGGGTTTGATTCTCCACTCCTCCACATGAAGCCTGTTGGGTAACCTTGGGCCAGCCACAGTTCTCTCAGAACTCTCTAAGCCCACGTGGAGGCAGGCATTGGCAAACCAATTCTGAACCCCTCTTGTCTTGAAAACTCTAAGGCAGGAATGTCTAACTCTGACCCTCCAAATGTTCATGGACTACCATTCCCATCAGCCCCTACCAGTGGCAAGGGTTGATGGGACTCCTAGTCCATGAACATCTGGTGGGCCAGAGTTGGACACCCCTGGTCTAAGGCATTGCCACAAGTGAGCTGTGACTTGACAGCACACACACATACCCAGAGAGAGGACTGAAGTCACAATGGGTGGAACCGCTTAAGTTAGAAACTGAGAATTACAGAGCCAGTTTGGTTCGGAGTGGAATCTAGAGGGATCTGATAGGATGTTGATGGAGCCTAACAGACTTTGGATTTTACCATCTTTTCAGTGCAATCTTAAACCTTGCAAAATCCATTTGAGTCACTGGGCTTAGAAAGATGCAACTCTGCTTGTGAT
Organism: Sphaerodactylus townsendi; assembly: GCF_021028975.2. Classification (NCBI taxonomy): domain Eukaryota; kingdom Metazoa; phylum Chordata; class Lepidosauria; order Squamata; family Sphaerodactylidae; genus Sphaerodactylus; species Sphaerodactylus townsendi. Next base: position 37,529,951 of record NC_059436.1, on the reverse strand, counting down.
AGAACTGCAAAACAATTATTTTATTCACCAGGTGAGGAAAATACTGCCCAGTTGACAATTCTAGAGGGAGATCAGTTTTTTAAAAAAGTTTGCACTCTTGGACTTCTTATTCTGATATTTAAGTATCATCGAGGTTAAGAGCCTTGTGGGTTCCCATGATTTGGGAAAAGGGCAGAGCATCGGCTCAAGAATCCTCATCTTGGTCTTTGCCAGTTTTTATGGCCAAATATTTTCAAGTATCCCCAACCCAAAACTATCACTGAAACTGCAGGGGCATTTAGAATATGGGTTCCCTATTTTGGTTCATGCCTTCACCTTGGTGGGCCGGGCTAACCTGATCTCATCTGATCTCAGAAGCTAAGCAGGGTCAACCTGGTAAGTATTAGGATAGGTGTCCCCAAAGAAAGGCCAGGGTTGTTGCGCAGAGGAAGGCAAGGGTAAACCATCTGTTAGTCTCTTGCTCTGAAAACCCTATGGGGATGCCGTTATAAGTCAGTGGCAATTTGATGGCACTTTACACATACATGCATTTAAACTCATACTCTGCCAATACTTGGACCTAGGACAACCAACTCAGGCTTTGGAAGTTCTTAGAGATCTGCAGGTAGCGACTGAAGGTCATGGAAGTCAATTGAGTTGTAATGCCATGGGTCGCTGTCATTTCCTTGGTGCAGAGGCCAGTGATTGAAGTGTCTCATTCATTTTTCTCTTCTCTAAGATCAGATACAGCAACTATAGCAAGTTTATGGATCCAAAGGGACTGACCAGCCCTCTTTACAAAGGAATACATTTGGCTTCTTGGGTGGTATCTCCACAGAAAATGTCTACATATCACTGAACTCCTAGTGGGAAAGGGTGTGTGTCAGCAGACATCTAAAGTTGCTGTTTTTTATTTTCTTTTTCTTTTGCCTCCAAGTCACATCTTATGACAACCCCTGGTGGGGTTTTCCAGGCAAGAGATGTTCAGAGGTAGTTTGCCATCCATGTCTGGACCCTGGTGTTCCTTGGAGGTCTCCCCTCCAAATATTTGCCAGTGTCAAACCTGCTTGGCTTTTGAGATCTGACGAGATCAGGCTAGCCGGGTCTATCCAGGTCAGGGCAAGTTGTCCACAAATATTCATGGCTGGGGAGTGTTTTTTAACCAGATGAGTTTCCACACACCTACATTCCTGTTGGGTGACCTTGGGCTAGTCACAGTTCTTCAGAACTCTTTCAGCCCCACCTATCTCATAAAGTGTCTGTTGTGGGGAGAGGAAAGGAGAGGAGCTTGTAAGCCACTTTGAGTCTCCTTACAGGAGAGAAAGATGGGGTATAAATCCATACTACTACTACTACTACTACTACTACTACTACTACTACTACTACTACTACTACTACTACTACTACTACTCTTCTTAGAGCTGTGAAGCTCCAGGTGTCACCTGGAGATCTCCTGGAATTACAACTGATCTCCAGAATATGGAGATCAGCTCCTTCAGAGAACTTGGCTGCTTTGGAGGGTTGCTTTTAGGCTATTATATCCAGAGGTGGGATCCAGCAGGTTCTCACAGGTTCCCGAGAGTAGGTTACTAATTATTTGTGTGTGCCAAGAGGGGGTTACTAATTGGTGATTTTGCCACGTGATTTTTGCCTTAGTTACGCCCCTCCTCTCAGTAGTAGCGTGCCGAACTTGAAGTAGTCTAGCAGGAGGTGCACCGGCGTGCGTGGCAGCCTGCGCCTGCGTGCATTTGTTTCCCGCCCAAGGACCGGCGCAGTGGCTGCGTCCTTGCCACAGCCCCGCCCAGGAATGCCCCGCCCCCGGAATGCCCGGCCACACTGCCGTTGTGCCCCACCCTGCCACATTGGCGCTACGCCACAGTTTAAATCCCACCACCATGGGAACCTGTTACTGAAATGTTTGGATCCCACCACTGATTATATCCAACGAGATCCTTCCTTTCCCCAACCCCTGGTCTCCCCAGACTCTACTGCCAAAACTCCTGGAGCAATTTGGGACTTAGAACTCAGTCTTCCTAATAAACATCATAATGTGACATCATCCCAAGGGTCAGCAATGGCATGGTGCTTGCACAGGGGATTTTTACCTTTACCTTTTAGAAAATGTCTTAGGTATGTCAATGTGGTGAGGAGGTTTGTATATTTTACCTGGCTGTTTGGCAAAAGGTCCACCCCCAGTTTTTTTAAAAAAAATCTACTAAAATGGGTACCATGTGTCCAAAATTTATCTTGAAGGACCTTGAGGCAATTTTCATTGCAACTCTCCCCGAGCTCCCCCGTGCACTCCCCCCACCCCGCACGCATGCACGCACACAAAGGGAAAATCCACTATTCTCAAAAGGTGCAACAACTTGAAACCACCACCCCCACCTGTCTGTATAATAAATGCAGTGGGGAGAGCCAGTCCATGCGCCTTAGCAGAGACCGACAAGCTCGGTTCCTTTCATGGAGCCGTCGAGCTGGCATTAAACAGACAAGACAAGCTTGCAGTCAGTTATTGGCCAAAAATATAATGAAGAAACAAGTTGGCGGAGCAAAGCCGAGTCACCCGGACCAGCCAAGTGGAGAATTTAATTTCTCACAGGTTCTTCAGCAACAAAGCATCGCCTTGGTTGCGGCCCTGCACCCGCATGATCGTTGACAGCTCTGACCCACTGGGGTGAGAGTCTGCTGTCCTCTCCGTCACAGCAGGAAAGGGGAATAGGGGCTGGCAGGGTGGACCAGAGGACAAGGAAGGGAGCATTTTTTGGAGCCAAACCCCCATGATTTCCCCATATCCAGGGACAGTTTCACTGTCCTGAGTTATAATGACACAATTTTGTTCACATCTGTAGAAAGTGAACAGTTCTTTCTATTGCTGGAAAACCGGTGTGGAAAGTGCTGACGGGAAGCAAAAGCGATGATTGCAACGATGTTGCACCACTGCAGTGGTTTCTGCACAGCACACTAATAACTGGTGTAACACCTTATTAATGAACCCGGTTTCCCCTGTTTGCCTTTGCACTGGAGATTTCACCCCATTGTAAACAGTCTGGGTTGCTGTGCGTTCTTTGGTTTTTCCAAAAAGATGGCTAGTTTAGAGATTATTATAAAACCCAGGTTGAGGGAAATATAATGGGCTGGACCCATTTTGGGGAAGAGCCCTGTGCGAAGATCTTCCCCAAAATGGGATAAATGGCTTCCTCAGCCCGTTATAACTGGGCTGTGCAGAAACCACCTGCTACCCAATATTGTGGATTTGATCTAGGAGATTAAGGCACACTATATTCCCAGAACCTTATTCTAAAAACTGTTTGATCACGGCATCATCTAGTTGAGCATCCAGTTTCCAAGAGCAACCAAAGAGATACCTCCAGGAAGCCCACAAGTGGGGTTTAAGGAAAGAACCCTCTTCTGTTGATTTTCCCCATTATGCGCAGAGTATACTGCTTCTGCACATGGAAGTTCTACTTAGCTATCAGTTCCTTGGCTATTTCTCAAATCAATCTGCATGAGAATTAAAAGATGCTCTGTTTTAGGAATCCACCCAGTCAGTGAGGCAAACAGATATCTGGGACAGGATGTTCTTGGTTGTGCCACCTCATCTATGGAATTCCCCAGACACAAAGATGCCCACCTGGTCCAAAAAATTCCACACTAGGCTAAGACTTTTTTTTTGTTCACTCAGGTTCCTTTGGGTTCCTTTTGGTTCCTTTTGGTTCCCTTTTCTCCCAATTTGGCCACTTTTTAGGCTGAGCCTTGCTTATTTCACATTTGTGGCAAATCCATTTAATTTGGAGAGGTTTCCTAACTGTTGTCATGGGTCCTTTCTGCACAGGCAACACAAACAGGTTAAATGAACCCATGTTGCCTGTTGCCTGTTGCCTGTTGCCAGTTGCACGGCGAGTGCAGGGGTCATTCAGAATCACTGGGATCCTGGCATCAGGATGCGACATAGTTCGCACAGGAAACACTGTGTTTCCCTGTGAACCGAGCATCTGAGAATCCCCCCACCCGAGAATCCCCCCAACCCAGGAATCCCCCATGCACACACTTACCACCACAAAATGGAAACCACCTAAAGAATCATTCTAATGGCAGCCACCATAATGGTGGATGGAAGGGGGGAAAATAGAACACTTCCTGTTTGCTGTAGTTCACACAGGCAAGCAGAAAGTGTCTGAAACCTGGGTTAAAGGGGAAAAGTCACTTTTTCACACCCCTGAACCTGTCGTATTTGACCTGTGAGGAATCTCCCATGGTGTTTCAACAATGTTTTATGGGATGAGTTCATTGGTATTACATGGCTTTTCATACAGAAGCCACCTCAGAAACCTCTGGCTAAGGGGCTGACTAGAAATTGTTCTGAATGAATGACTAAATGTGTTTCTTTTTAAAATGATAATGGCACCATAGTCTGCTTCTGAGCTGATAAGAATGACTAGGACCCAATCCAACCTGACAGATGTTTTAAGTAGGTTTGTCAAGCAATTAAGCCTTTTTAGTTGGTTAGGTAATTGCACTCATACGCTCAAACAAATGCTATCTTTCACCTAAAAGAGATTGCTCAGTTGTAATCAAGCCTACATTTTACTGAGTTACACCTTTCTAAACCCACTGACTTTAATTAACTTAGGGGGGTAACTTTGTGTAAAGCCTCCAAGCAGGGCTCACTTTCCCACTGGAGTATCACCTCATCTCATGCCTTCTTCAGCAACGACAAACCAGTTCAGGGAATGGGAGAGATGCGACTGCAATTTCCCCATCACATTTAACAATCAACTCATGCTGCTTACAAGCCCTCTTCAGTCCGGAGACCAGCTCTCCAGTTATCACACACATGCCCTTCTTCAGGCATCGCACACTTCTTGTAGAGTTAAGCCTCAAGTTGGCTGGCCTCTCGGGGCCCCAGAAGGGGTTACTTGATGCACCTCTGGAAAGAACTATTCCCTACTAAGTCCCGGTGAGGTCTTAGTTTCTCCACAGCATGCACAGATTACCTCTGAACAATCAGGCTCTATTTATTTATATTTACTTTCATGGATACCCCACTTTTCTCCAGCGGGGACCAAATGTAGCTTACAGTTTTGTCCTCACCTCCATTTCATCCTTACAACAACCCCGAGAGGTAGGCTAGGCTGAGAGTGTGCAGCTGGCCCAAGGTCACCGAACAAGCTTCCTTGGCAAAATGAAGATTCAAATGTAGGTCTCCCAAAACCTAGGCCTCTTCCGCACACGCAAAATAATGCATTTTCAAACCACTTTTCACAACTGTTTGCAAGTGGATTTTGCCATTCTGCACAGCTTCAAAGTGCACTGAAAGCAGTTTCAAAGTGCATTATTCTGCATGTGCGGAATGAGCCAGTGTTCAGAACTCTCACCGCTACACTACACCAGCTCTCATTTAGACATCACAGAGCCTGTCTTTCACCTCCAGCTTTGGCTTAGATTCAGTTGTCAAGTTTAGGATTACCTGTAGTTCCAGCCCATCTAGCAATGTGGATGTTCAACAAAGAGCGAGAAAGAGGGCCCTCCAAGAGGAGAGAATATAAGCAAAGTAAGGATCTCTGAATAGCTGACTTAGCACCCCTCGATTCCACCCCACTCCCGATTGTGATCTATGGTATGATTTGCTGGGTGGTTTCAATAAAGCTTGGGGAGATTGTTATGCTAAATGAGAAAGAGGGAATTGGACCAAAGGAAGGAGTAATTGCCTTCAGCACCTTGAGAAACTCCAGATATATAACTTGGTGGAATATAATTAGCTGCTAACTTTGAAAGATGCATTGGAGTTTGGGTAATGGGTAACCAAGCTATGTATTAAAAACTGGAAAGGGTTGAAAGAAAGATTATGGAACTGTGGCTTGCAAATGGGCGGCAGTGGAAATGTTTTCAATTAGAATCTTTGCATTGCCAAAGAAAGCCGCCAAATATTTAAAAATACCAACCCCCCAGCAAATAGTATGTTAAAGAAAGACAGGGCAAGTGGGAAGGTCTGGCGGAATAAATATTTTAGGAAGGTGAAAATACTTCCCAGCCCGCTCTTGCTAGTGAACGGAAATGATTATTTTTAAAAAGTGGAAAGGTGATATGTATACTGTATTTAATATTTCACAGGTTTCCAGTAACAACGAGAAATCCTTCCATCACTGCTAAAGTGTCTTTGAAAATCCTTTCAAATGGCCATTGGCAACACACAAAGAAAAAAGAATTTTTCTTTTAATATCTAGGCAATATTAAAACTATCAGACACGCCAGGATCCTGGCAAGGAGGAGAAATGTCATTGGAGAGTCTCTGCCAGGGTTGCATGCCCTCTCTTTTGCAGGTGTGATGTGTATTCTGGGGATATTTCCAAAGTGACATGTTGTCTGCATGCTAAAACCATTTCCTATCTGAGGCCCCTTCCGCACATGCAGAATAATGCACTTTCAAGCCACTTTCACAATTGTTTGCAAGTGGATTTAGCTATTCCGCACAGCTGCAAAATGCACTGCAAGTGGATTGAAAGTGCATCATTCTGCATGTGCGGAAGGGGCCTGAGTTTAGAGAGCAAAATCCTCCCCTGCTGACAAGAGGTTTATGACCTTGAATATTTTAAAGTCCCAAATGAGAAGAGATTAGGGTTCAGCCCAAATGGGGATTCCCTTTTCATGGAACAGTGAACGCTGGGTTGCCAACTCTGCACTGGAAAATTCCTGGAGGTTTGGGGTTGGAATTGGTGAAGATGGAGTTTGGAGAGGAGAAGGAGCTCAGCAAGGATGTGATGCCAGAGGGTCTGACTTCTGAGACTGCCATTTTCTCCAGGGGAACTGTCAGGGGTGTAATGCCCATTGGGCAAGGTGGGCAGCTGCCCAGGGCATCAGCTTGTGGGGGGCATCAAAATGCTGGGTTCGTTTTGGGATATTTTTAGTGGTTTTCTATTTTCGGCCTGCAGGGGGCGCAGTTTTTAGGCTAGTGGCACCAAATATTCAGCGTATCATCAGGAGACTTCCCTAATGATACCCCCCAGGTTTGGTGCAGTTTGGTTCAGGGGGGCCAAAGTTATGGACCCTCAAAACTGTAGCCCCCATCTCCTATTAGCTCCCATTGGAAACAGTGGGGGATGGGGCACCCCCTTTGGGAGTCCATAACTTTGGACTCCTTGAACCAAATCTCACCAAACTTGGGGAGTAGCATAAGGACAGTCTCCTGATGATATGCTGAAATTTAGGTGCTGATATGTCTAAAAATGCACCCCCTGTAGGCACCAATGTCCTGGTGAAAAAAAAAAACTTTGGTCGTGGTGGAGTGGCCGGCCATTGGGGGGGGGGCATCCAACTCAGGTTTTGCACAGGGCTACAGTTTGCCCAGGGCTGCCTCGTTATGCCCCTGGGAGCTGTAGTCTGATCAGCAGTTGTGATTCTGGGAGAACTCCAGCCCCCACCTGGAGGTTGGCAAATCTAATTCACGTCTGTGGAAAGGGCCCTCTTAGTGCTTTTGGGGCTGGCAATTGAAAAGGACTGAAAATGCTTCCCTCATCTACAGTTCGATGCAGGATTTGACCCAACATCCCTCTAAATAAAACAAGGGAAATCAGGTTCCACGTACTGCACTGCAGAGTGGATCAATAAGAGATAATTCTGTTTTTTTGCAAACAGAGTGTTGGAAAATCAGATGTAACTAGTTCATGATGCTTGTTTCCTCTCAAGTCAAGTGCCTCTTATGATGACATTTGATGAGTTGTTTGTAATCCAAACAGAGCATTTCAAGTGATTTTGCATCGGCACAGATGGGCAGCTTCTGTTGGTTGCATGCATTGCTCACTATGCACTGGCCTGCTTGGATACCTATGCACCAAGCTCATAATTTAAAAAGAGCTAAATTTTAAGTGTATGCACAGCATTTGTATTCACACCTGTGCAGTCAATGGCATTTATTGGCAAGTAGCTTTCATCATATTGGTACATGCTTAGCAGTGGCGTAGCTACCACAGGAAGGGGGGTGACAGGCGCCCTGGGCAGACGCCATTGGGGTCACATGGGGGTGGAAAATCACCCCCACACCTCTCCTCCTTCCTCCTTCACCATGCCCCACCAGGCCCCGCTGCCCCCATGGGGGGCAGAAAACTCGGAGTCTCCATTTTCCCTTGCTACGCCCCTGATGCTTAGAAGTTTCTTGATCTAGCAATAGTTCTCAAGTTCATGCATGTGAATGCTAGGGTGTAATGCCCATTGTAATATTTGCACCTGCCTTTTTAGCAAAAATACCCTTAGTGCAGCTCATATAATGAAGATGTCTATTACATATATAATTAAAATACACATGGGAGCCCCATTTTCTAAATGCCTGGTGAATGCATCAACAAAGCAGCCCAGAAATCAGGACCAATCAGCAGGGGCCAAAGTAGTCCAAAATATCAAAAAAATCACCCCAATGTGATAATGAAACTTCAAGTCAGAATGCAAATCCATAATCTCTGTGACACCCACCAACAAGACCCCGTCAGAGGTGGCCACTTGTTGTCAGGCCTGTGCCATACTTGGCCGGGCAGTTCGCATGTAGATGGCCCAGCTATTATCATCGCCCAAGGCCATACGGGCTCTTTCTTTCGCTCGCAAGTAACCAACAATAGTGCTTAACTGCTGCTTCTTATCGGCCTTCCCGAGGGAGTAGCCTGCATGTCCCAAAAACAATGTCTCTTTCTCACTGTCCTTTCACATGCTGATATTATGGGAATGTGAGGGTGGGGGGATACTGGGGTGAGTCAAACTGCAACCTTCAGGTATATATCAGGGGCCAGAGAGCCAAACCCCAGTTTCGGCTATCTGGCCGTTGGGCTGACACAGTTCTAATAAAGCTCTTGAACCACTCTTCAGGCTTGCTATTGACTGGGGTACCAGACCCTTACACTTGTCAAATCTCAGGTTTCCTTCACTGCAACAATTTTTTTTAATGCCAGCAAGATTATAGGCAGCTATACCAACAGATCTAAGTAGAATTGTAACTTCCTCCGCCAAATGCTGGACTGTCTTTGTTTTAGAAGAAGAAGAAGAAGAAGAAGAAGAAGAAGAAGAAGAAGAAGAAGAAGAAGAAGAAGAAGAAGAAGAAGAAGAAGAAGAAGAGTTTGGATTTATATCTCCCCTTTCTCTCCTGTAGGAAACTCAAAGGGGTTTACAATCTCCTTGCCCTTCCCCCCTCACAACAAACACCCTGCGAGGTGGGTGGGGCTGAGAGAGCTCCAAAAAGCTGTGACTAGCCCAAGGTCACCCAGCTGGCGTGTGTGGGAGTGTACAGGGTAATCTGAATCCCCCAAATAAGCCTCCACAGCTCAAGTGGCAGAGCGGGGAATCAAACCCGGTTCCTCCAGATTAGAATGCACCTGCTCTTAACCACTATGCCACTGCTGCTTTTAGAACATTCTTTGGGACCTAAGGCCTACCTAACAGAACTAGGTAGGCAGTGGGACCCAAGTGGAGCATTCTAAAACAAAGATGGTCCAACAAATGGCAGATGAAGTTACAGCTCTACTTAGATCTGTTGGTAAAGCTGTCTATAATCTTGCTGGCATTAAAAAAAAATGTTGCAGTGAAGGAGAAGAGTACAGATCTGTGTTCAGTCGCATCTTTGAGACCAATAACATTTTCAGGGTATTTTAGGCAATTTCAATAATAATTGTCGCTGGGAAAACATCCTCTTGGCTTTTTGATCAGTGGGGAAGTACACTTATATAATACACTTATATAATAGAGGTAAGGCAAGGCAAGACAAGGCAAGAATGGCAAGTAGGGTTGCCAACTCTAGATTGGGAAATGCCTGGAGATTTTGGGGTGGAACCTTGGGAGGATGGGATATGGGGAGCGAAGGGACTTCAATGGGATATATTGCCATAGAGTTCACCTTCCAAAAGCAGCTATTTTCTCCAGGTAAACCGAGCTCTGCTGCCTGAAGAACAGTTATAATCCATGGGGATCTTTGGAGGTTGGTAACCTGATGGGCTCAATCAACAATCCACAATATTTCAATCAGGTTTGTATGCATGCCCTTATTTTTTTATTGTGAAATTCTGAAGGGCACTGTGTTGTGAAATGCAACCATGTGGCCTTGTGGACAGTTAGCTTGCTCAGGAAAATGAAGAACCATTCAATCTGACGCCAATATTATTTTGGGTTAGGGATCATTTTAAATTTCTCATCCCTGCTCCTTCACTCCACCCCTGGCCCCGTTCTGTTTTTACTTCTCCCATCAAACCTGTAATCCTTTCAAACTATTTCCTGTTGCCTCGCACCAACATGTTTTCCATAAAACGTATGCATTTTCCAGTTGTGTGAAAAATGTACTTCTATGCCAATCTATCAGCATTACACATTACGCATACATGATACATATAAATGACATGCATTGCACCTATAAATACCATATAAATTGCACATAAAACCACACAACACTCCTGCATGATATACGGACAAATTGACAAAGCCTTCAGTGAAAACCCGAGACCCAAAACCACTGGGGAAAAGATAACAGATATAAACAGGAACAAAACAGTTTTGTCATCTGTGCTTCAGATGCATTTATGTGATACATGGGAGAGGGAGCGAATGTCCACCTGCTTTTGGAAGAGTCGGCTGTCCATTCCGACACACATTATGCAGAGGATGCGTAATGTTCAGTGGTAGAGATAGAATTTATTTCCACTACGAATGGATTGACCATATTTCATGACAAGCAGTGCCTGGAGTGGGGATGAAGGTCAGCCCATCAGAGGTGGAAATAAATCGTATCCGATTACAGCCTCCCATTAAGGGAGCTATTTATAGCTTCCTTCTTTGAAAACTATCTGGAAATTTGTTTGCTTGGGACTCTCTCTCTCTCTCCCTCTCTCTCTCCCTCTCTCTCTCTCTCTCAATTAAAAATTACGATTTGAAAGTGACTTTGGAGGAAACCTCCCAAATCAATGAATTGGAGAGAGCATCAAAATGCCATCAAACTAATTCCCTGTTGTAAAGCGGTGTAAGCCTGAGGCCCAGACACAGGATGCTCGGATGAAGTGGTAACCATCCAGTAAGGCTATATTTTAATTTTTTCCCCATTGGGGTCCTTCTAGAATTTTGCTACAGTGGTGCAGAGCACTGCAGTTGGTCCTAAATTGGTTGCCATATAGAATCATTGAGGGGCAGATGCTTTGTACGCTGAACGTCTCTGCGTTAATCCTTGGCATTTTAACTTAAAATATCTCACCTATCAGGTGTTAGGACATTTCTATGTCTGAGACACTGGGCAAGATGATGCCTATCAGAAGTGATAATACTTAAGTAGGGAACCACTGACCTAATTTGGGATGAGGCAGCTTTGTATGTTCCTGTGAATGGAGCACACCCTTTAGCTTGAGACAACAAAGCTCCATTGTCCACCCTGCAATAAGAAATTCCACTTGACTGTGTCTTTTCCAGCTATACATCTTTGAGGTCAGTCTGTTTGGATTTGGAGCTGGACTCTTCTGGAGCCAATAACGGTCAAGGTGCAGCCTGAAGCGGACACGCGATCCTAAGAAGGCGGTAGGCCTGGTTTCTAATATTTATATCAGGCCTACTGTCCAGTCCAGGGGTCCCCAATCTTTTTGATCCTGTGGGCACATTTGGAATTCCAGCAAGGCATGGTGGGCGGGGAACAAAATGGCTGCCACAAAATGGCTCTTACAGGAGGTGCAACCAGCCACAAAATGATTGCCATCTGGTCCCAGGTTCAGGCCCCTGCATCTCCAAGTAAAAGGGTCATGCAGTTGATGATGGGGGGAAAACCTTTGTCTGAGGACCTGAAAAGTCTCTGCCAGTCAGAGCAGCAAGTGCAACTCTTGATAGACCCAAAGTCTGATTCATTACAAGCCAGTTTGATGCATTCCTCCACTTGCAGAAAAGGTGAGCTTTGAAGAAGGATTTGAAGGAAGTGGCAGAGGCAGCATTGCTGGGGCATTCTGGGGAACAGTTTCAGGCATGGAGAAGCCACAGAAAAAGGGGGTTGTTTGAGGGAGCAGGAAATCTTTGGGTGGTGGAAGCTAGAAATGCTGGGGGTCACACTCGAGGGCATATTGGAATATGTCAGGATTGCCCCACCTCCAGATGGAGTCTAGAGATCTTCCAGAATTAGAACTGGTCAACAGACTACAAAAACCCTGCAGAAAATGGCCGCTTTGGAGGTTGGACACAATGGTGTCATACCCTACTGAGGTCCATCCCCCCCCCCCCAATACTCTGCCCTGCTGGGCTCCCTAATTTCCAGGAATTTCCTAGCCTACAGTTGACAAACCAAGGGGATGGCAAGGCCACAGAGGGCTCTGAAGGAAAGGATGAGGATGAGGAGATTGTTTGGATCTAGGAGCAGTCAAGTATCTCACAAAGGGGTTTAAGGAACGATGTCATATAGTCGGACAAGTATAATTGCACACTTCTTGTTTCAGTTGGAGGCCCACTTAGAAATAGCCGTGTAGACATAATTGACTGTTCAAATTGAGGGACAAGCGATTCATTTGTGTCAAACAAAGTTAGTTGTTTGGGTCCTGTTTCCCCCCCCCACACACACACACAACCACCGTTAAAGTCTCCACAATGTGGGCAACAGCTGTGTCAATCTGTATAGTAAAAGGAGTTGGGCACAAACATATTTTATTGTTATTCCTGTCAGGAAAAGAAACATACAGATTTAAGGGACATGTGACTGGGTAATTGCTGTAAGGCTTTTTTATTTCCTGGCAATAAACATAAAACTTAAAAACTGTATTAAAAATCATTTGCCAATTCGTATGCCTTAACAGTCAAGAGTGAATAATGGGTGGCTTTTTTTCCCTGCGTATAAAATGTGCTCTCCTGTCATCTTATGAAACTGTCAGAAATAAATTCATCAAAAAAAAAAGATTATATAATTAAAAGTCACTCCTTTTCTTTTCCTAGTTTGGCTGGAATTATTTGTTTGTCATTTGAATTTTTTTTACTCCTTTGCAGTACTAAATTGCTGCATTTTGAGACAACTTTCTTTGTCGTTAAAAAGACTATTATTGCACACAGCACTCCTACAGGAGTCAAACTTTCGCTCCCAGTCAATCAATATCCCTCTCAGCTCAGAAACCTCTTTAAGCAATGCTGTTTCTTTTCTGGAAAACCTCTTTATTCCTGGGGTGAGCAACAGTGTTGGTGGGAAGATCCTCAAAGCATGGAGGAGAATTCATCATCCATTCCTAACTCAGAACAGAGAGGATTTCAAATTTCCCATCACTGCTGTTTTAAACTAAATTTTTTGCATCTCTTTTGTGTGAATAAAATGAGATTCTTTATTTCCATGCCATTTTCTGTTGGGTTTTAACTAAATGTTTCCTTTCAAATGAGCTGGCAAATAATATGTACAAATGCCATATGAACTGTATACATAATACAGTTGGCACTACAAAACTAATGTGAAAGCAAAGCATCACAACTAATAGCAAAATTATAGGTTATTACACGCAGGACACAAGAAATTCCTTTCAGGATCACACCAAAGGTCCACCTGGCCCACCAACTAGTTTGCCACAATGTCTAACCAGATGCCCTTGGGAGACCCACAAGAAGAAGAAGAGTTGGATTTATATCCCCCCTTTCTCTCCTGCAGGAGACTCAAAGGGGCTTACAAACTCCTTTCCCTTCCCCCCTCACAACAAACACCCTGTGAGGTAGGTGGGGCTGAGAGAGCTCAGAAGAACTGTGACCAGCCCAAGGTCACCCAGCTGGCGTGTGTGGGAGTGTACATGCTAATCTGAATCCCCCAGATAAGCCTCCACAGCTCAGGTGGCAGAGCAGGGAATCAAACCCAGGTCTTCCAGATTAACCTGCTCTTAACCACTACACCACAGAGGTCAATGTCTCCTCTTAAGGTTGGACAATTTTTGCTATTCAGTGGTAAGTTCCTACACAGAGCTGCCTCACAGTGGAAACAAGTGAGTAAGTTTTCTGCAGATGAAGAGGTTCAATCTGAGCATTTCAGCATCGACCACATTTGAATCCAGGGCTTTGGGTCCTTAGACTGAGCACGCTTCCCTTTGAGACTCTCAAAATCTATTATCTGTTCTTTATTCTCAGAAAGTCAACCTAAAAGAACACATTATTTCTTTTAACCTTATCTAACTGAGGCCCATTCCGCACGGGCCAAGAAACACGGGTGTAGGACACTAAATAACCTCCAAAGAAGAAGAGTCCACCACCCTCGGTGGGAGTGTATTCCACTGTTGAGCAGCCATTATTGTCGGGAAGTTCTTCCTAATGTTTAGATGGAATCGCTTTTCCTGTACTTTGAATCCATTACTCCTTGACTGTCCTAGTCTCTGGAGCAGCAGAAAACAAGCTTTCTCCCTCTTCTACATGACAAACCTTCAAATATGTAAACATGACCATCTTGTCACTCCTTAACCTTCTCTTCTCCCAACTAAACATACCTAGCTCCCTAAGTAAGTCTCTCTTTGTAGGGCATGAATTCTAGACCTTTTTACCATTTTAGTCACCCTCCTCTGAAACTTCCTTTCTGAATTCTAGATCCATAATTATAATGCATTTTTTTCTTGGAGTACGTTCCTAGCGAAAGCTCTGAGAAAGGCTGGATCTAGTGAACCAGAATACTTCTTAACATCACCAAGTACAATTTTGTAACCCAGGGACCTATAGAAGTGAACTTCTCATTAACCATCTATTATTGTTCTCTGAGAGAAGAGATATTTTAAGAGCTTAGATTGCTTTAATTTGGGCCTTCGAAAGCCTTCGACAATACCTTGCTTTAATTAATTGTCATGCTGTTGTTGCTGTTGGACAAATGTGTGCATATATGTGTGTGTGTGCTATGGTGAGAAACAGTACATTTCACCAAGCTTGTTGCATTTGAGGTGGTGGGAGAGAAGGGTGGGCTTTTTGTGAAAGACTGGAAGTAATAATGGTTTATTGATCTGTTTGTTAAGTTATTGGAGCCTTAATGGAGGTAATAAACCAGTGGGCTACATTGTGGTAGGGTGACAACTAGTGCCAGAAGAATAATTAAACAAGAATTCCTCCAAGGACATAACCAGAGGGAGAAGCCTTCTATTGTGTTATGATCCCACAACAACACAGAAAAGTATTGCATGTGTGGGACAAACAGCCACAGCAGTAGGAATCTACTCCCAATGGTCTTGGCTTCCTTTCCCAAAAGATTGATGCAACACAATGTCAGAAATAGTCACTGTGAGTGCCATTGGCATGGATCGGCTGAGACCCTTCCAGAGAATAGCAATCTCTGTCCAGAAGCACGTTTCACACGCATCAGGGATGCCATCAAAGAAAGGCATGCACACATTGACACACACATAAGTTATGTCAAGTTCTCTCCCATATCATACTGTGACACCCAATGACATTGCATCGTAACACTGGAAGCTTCCATGCCCTTGCGAAGAAGAAGCCAGTGATGCAAACCAAGTGGGGAAGCTCAGAGCACAGTGATGTTACAGTTTGGAGTAAATGATCCAAATAACAGGGAGAGCTCAAAACAGGGGTACCACATTCAACAGCATCACCATGATGCAGTTAATTGCAGCCTCAGGGAGCATCCCCAAACTATGAGCCGCAGCTAAGCAAGTATGCTACTTGTTCCCAACTGTGTGGTGTAGTGTTTGAGCAGTGGACTCTAATCTGGAGAACCAAGTTTAATTCCCCACTCCTAGTGGGCTAGTCACACTTAGGGCTAGTCACACCCAGCCTACTGGGTGACCTTGGGCTACTTACACTTCTCTCAGAACTCTCTCAGCCCAACTTACCTCACAAGGTGTCTATTGTAAGGAGGGGGAAGGGAAGAAGTTTGTACGCTGCTTTGAGACACCTTACAATTGAGAAAAGCGGGGTATAAATCTTTTTTTGCATGATCCTACCGCTCTTACCCTTCATAAAATGCCGCCTATGAGAATGTTCCATTTTCTAGCACTGGGATGAATTAATGCATGCACACAGGGATGTATGGATAGGAGTCCTCTCAGTCTGGAAGATGATATATTATCCTATTGGTTTGGTGCTTCTGAGCCTTCATGCCAGTTGGTTCAAAGATCTCTCATCCTATGATCCGTGTTCCTCGGTAGTCTACAATGCCTAATCTGGCAGCTTGAAAACCCTACTGGGCAAAGTTTCAAATAATAATGCTGATAATGATTTTATAATTTTCAATGCTTGTTAATACCTGCTAAACTCGCCAGAACCTCAATAGCTCCCCAGTCATGATTTGAAAAGTTCATGCTCCATTAAAAACAGTTATTTAATACAATAATCATTCAATTAAAAACCTTTTGAAGCAGCTGCCAGACCTTATTTGTATCAATACCATATTTTAATTGTTAAAAGAGGGCTAAAGACTGAGTCACCAACTGTGATTGTCAAGAAATGTTACATTAAAATTAGTGCAGTAAAATGATGGGGCTCCCAAGAGATGGGAGAAAGGCCTCAGGCGGAGGGAACGGATAAGAATTAGAGGCACAAAACTGGATGGGTGGGAAAGTCACAGCCTGCAGGTTCCACGTTAGAAATGAGTCCCACAGATCAGTTCCATCACTGGGGCTTCCCCTATCCCAGCTACAGTGATTTTGGCATAAGATAGACTATAAAGACATTCAGACAACAATGTATGTCAGAATCAATTCCAGGTGACCACTCAATTCCTTGATTGGCAGCCATTTTGAAATACACATGCAGATGACAGAAATAATTTTCACAGTTGTTTCATGACGTACTGAACTTAATGTACTGAATGCCAATACTTGAGAAATTTGAGCAGTACTTGTAACAATTGCTTCATCATGGCCTCCATGACAGAACCCCTTATTTTTAAATTCAGGGTACTAGAGTTTTATTGTCCTGTGCCTTTCTCTCTTTTTTTCTTTTTGTACTTAAAAGAGTGCTAGAGTGCCCTGAATTTACAAATAAGGGGTTCTGTCATGGAGGCCATGATGAAGCAATTGTTACAAGTACTGCTCACTTGAGGGATATCTCTATTTAAGGGATTTTATGGAGGAAGTATATGGAGATACTTCTCTTTGCCAGAGAACCTGGGAGGTGATATAAATCATAATTGATTGTAACATACTAATAATCCATTATATTGATTATAGTATTGATTTTGTATAATTCCCAATGCTTCTCAAGTAGAGATGGGTTCATCCAAAGACTTCTCATGTTCTGCCGAACGCCTCGGGATCTCTATACCGTTTAAAAATTCTGTGACAGCCTTTATATCCCAACCTCCTTGTGTATATAACTTTTTATACTTGTTCTAAAGGGACACCAGGACTTCAGCAGCCATCTGGGTTCCTTCCCCCTGACCTGATCTTAATTTTATTGTCCTGTGCCTTTCTCTCTTTTTTTCTTTTTGTACTTAAAAGTCCTACCAAAATCTTTCCAGGCTTGTTCCCATATTCAAGCAGAGTTTGTTCATGTTTGAGCAAAGATTTTGACAGCTTTGACATGGATGCCTTTTCCTACCTGGGAAACACAGCTGAGCCACAGACCATCAGCGATGCTCCCGGGCCCCTCTTCCTCGCTTCCAGCAGCCACCCTCCCATCCTTATTGGAGATGCAAATGGGGGGCCAAAGGCCCTCTGCCACTTTCTCCTCCTCCAGCAAATGCTGTGGAACAACATGCGGAGTTTGGACTTGGATGAGCTGAGTTCGAATCTTTCCTTCAGCACAGTCAGTGTGAGAAGTCATCAGAATTCCCTTCTTTCTCCCTGGTTCTCCTGCTAGGAGTCAGGACGGCCGTCTTCACAGACTGACTGTTTTCATGAGAGGATATTCGGAGCAAATGTTCTGCCCTGGTCGACCTCCCTCCTGAGTGTCTCCAGTGCTGGCTCTCTCCAGTGCCGGCTCTCTCGGGCTCAGTCCCGGCGCTCCCCGCCCCCCTTTCCCCACGGAGATGGTTTCAGAGGCAGCCAGGTTGGTCTGCAGCAGCAAAGGGAGATCCCATTCCCAGCCCAGTGGCAATGGAATTGGGAATGTGGTGTCAGAACAACTTCATAGATGACACATCTGCTCTAGACTCTTTGCTTTCTTGTTTCAAGACAGTCTATGGGACAGAAGTAGCATTGACGGCTTTAGTTCATTATCTCCACAAAGTCCAGGCCTCTTCATTGTTGCTGCTGGATTTGCCAGCAGTGGACCAAGCCATAGCTATCTTGTTGCAATATTTGGAGGAAGAAGGAGGTGTCAGGAAAGATGTTTTCAACTGGCTTTCCTTCTTGCTTTCAGACTAAAAATGTTGCTGTACAAGCTCAGCTCTAACTGGTGTGATCCAGTTTTATCCCTCATGTTGTTTAATCACGATGTAAAGCCCTTGGAAGAGATTATTTGTGGCTTTGGAGCTGAGTGTCATCAATATGCCGACTCGATTCCTTTGAGCAGACTGCCTGGCGCTGCTATGGTGGTCCTGAACCATTGCCTGGCTGCTGTGGTTAAATGGCTAAAGGTGAACAAGCTGAAAATGAATCCCGACAAGACAGAGGTGATTCTGGTCAGGAAGGCTGAAGTCTCGGAAGATACAGTGCTTCCCACATCTCATGGAGTTCAATTGACCCTTTTCTGATTCAGTTAAGAGCCTGCAGTTTAGACTGGACCCAGCATTATTGCTGGAAATACAAGAAAATTCAACAGCAAAAATGTCATGCCAATAAAAGGTTGGTGATATTAGGCATAGCTAGAGAATTAGGTGAAGGTAATAAAAAGTTGCAGCTGCTATTTGAGGTTCTAGAAGGAAAGCCAAGGACAGGGCCATCCTGACCTGAATCCCATGCATTCCTGCCCACAGTAGGCAATTTCCCCTGCCAGCTATTTTGCTGTGTCCTTCATTTATGGTTGTGGATCAGAATCGGAAAGGCACATGGAGCCTGTGAGAAATTGAGGGGAAATGAATCTGCTGAAACAACAGTTGAGTGCTTAGCAGGCATTCCTGTCCAGTGAGAGGTGGTAAGTTGAGGTTTCTGAAGGAAGAATGGGAGATGAAGAATGCGAACCACTGGTCAAGGGGCAGGACATGGTCTAGATCCATGGTGGCGAACCTTTGACACTCCAGATGTTATGGACTACAATTCCCATCAGCCCCTGCCAGCATGGCCAATTGTAGGGGCTGGTGGGAATTGTAGTCCATAACATCTGGAGTGCCAAAGGTTCGCCACCACTGGTCTAGATGGTGTACAAATCTGTGAGTCAGGTGGGTAAAAGGAAATGAGCAATAAGTGGGGTGAGGAGCACTCAGGACAGTCTTCCAGGACAAGAACAGGTGCAGTCACAGTGAACCTCAGGAAGCAAAGATACTAGTTCTTCGAATCTTATCTTATTGAAAAAGTTTCTCGTCTAATCCCTGGAAATCATTCCATAAGCAGGCCAATTGTTATGAAATAGTCTGATTCTCCTATGAATACCATCTGAGGATCCTCTTTTTAAAAATTAGAAAACCCCCACAAAAGTACAACTGCATCCATCATTTTCCGTTGCATTTTCCAAGGTTTCCCAGGCTGCTCAGTCTGCTGCAGATCTTTCCCATTCCTTACCTCCGTCGGTTTCATCAGTTGATAAATCTCTAAACATTTTTTGCGCCTATTCTTCAATTGACGGGGCTGTTTCTCACTTCCAGTGCCTTGCAAACACAATTCCAGTTGCTGTTATAAGGTGTAACACATTCGAGGACAGGGATGTAAGAACCTTTGGCACGTAACTGAGCAATAATTGAGCAACAAGGCCTCCACTGACAGAGAAAAACTACATCTAAAACTAGCTTTGATTACATTTTAGCAAGTTTACCAATATTTTCCTGGTGGACCAGTCTGCCATGTATGATGAAAGTCTGCTCTTAGTGATTTACAATACGAACACTTGTCTGGTAAATTACCATACATTTTAGCCAGCGTTTGCAGCATAAGATGCCACTGATGTGACATTTCCAAGATGTTTGAAGCATCTGGGAGGGTTTGTCCATCTTCATGATGTATCACATAAGAACCTGCTGAGTCAGACCTAATGAGGAACATTCAACACCCAGTTTCTAACATTGGCTGGACAGATGTTTTTGGGAAGCCCATAAGCAGGGCCTGAGGGAAAGAGCCCTCCCTCATCATTTGCCTCAAGTTGCTGATATTCAGAGGTATATTGCCTCCATATATGGAAATGCCATTAATAAAAATGGAAATGAATATGAATAAGGAACCCTGCTGCAGCATACCAAGGTCTGTTTTGTTGAACACAATGACTAACCAGATGCCCATGAACTAGAAAGCCAGTGCCTTCCATTTCTGATTGGCCTCATCAGCTGCCATTTAAAACCATGTTTATCGGCACGGGCCAATTACTGTGGGTTAAGGGCAGGATAAAACCGTGTTGGGTGGGAACTTCGTACGGTTCCCGCCCCTAGCACGGGTCTAATTCACCCTTCACCTGCACTATTGAGCACAGGGCAGGTAAAACAAGAATCATGTTATGTGCAATTCTTTCATTTTAATGTGCCTCTCCGTGGCTGTGAGGTGCGTTCAGGGGCTGCGATAAAACTAGAGAATTGCAGCTCCTGTGGAGCCACGCAGGGGGAAAGAGTCATAACATGCAGCGCTTTGCAGGGAGGCAGGGACCTGAAACAAAATGCACCTCCGTGCAAAGGCGTGTGGGACAGCCAGCCATGCGAATGACCCGGGGCAAGGATGGGTTCATGTAACCTGCTTCTCACCTGGGTTTATTGGCCCATGCAGAATGGGCCTCAATTTGAGAACTCCATTGAGGCCTCTTAGTTATTTGAGACCTAATCACCATGAGCAAGATACAGTTGTCCATTGAGTGGTTTATTCCTCTTTCAAAGCCAGCTGTGATTGGGTTGGGGAGAGAATGACCCTTGCCACAAAAGGAGATGCCTCAGATTTAAGACAGCAAAAATGAGCTTCTTGGAATGCTTGGAAAGGCAGACGTGTCAATCTGTCCATGGACTGATAGTCTCAGGTCTAATATCCTGCTTCTTCTTAGATGTTAGTTGCAGAGACTCTTCCTAGCTAGCAAGATAGCCACATGCTACTTTTCCCTCTTTCCTATCCTAGATGTATTTCCCAATAAACACACCTTGACATAGCTGCAGTTGTGGGGATGTTGTGCAGAAAGAAAGAGTCACCAAACACAAGAGACTGGAATGTAGTCAAGAGACTTGCCAGTCAAGAGACATATCTACTTGGTTATCACGTAACCCCTTAACCTTCTCTTCTCCAGACTAAACACATCTAGATCCCTAAGCAGTTCCTCATAGGGCATGGAATCCAGAGCTTTGGCCATTTTGGTCACCTTCTTCTGGACCCATTTCAGTTTGTTAATATCCTTCATGAACTGTCCAGAATTGGACACTATTATATCCCTCGATCTAGGCACTATACTCCTATTGATATAGCCCAGAATTGCATTGGCTTTCTTGGCTGCTGCATCACACTGCTGACTCATATTCAATTTGTGGTCTACTAAAACTTCCAGATCCCTTTTCCATGAACTGTTGTCAAGCCAGGTGTCACTCATCCTGTATCTGTGAATTTCATTTTTTTTCAACCTAATTGTAGTATCTTACATTTGTCTCTGTTGAAATTCATTTTGTTAGTTGGGCCCATCTCTCTAATCTGTCCTGGTCATTTTGAATTCTGACTGTCCTCTAGCTACCCCAACTAATTTGGTGTCATCTGCAGCATTAGAGAACACATGGATCCTAGTACAGCTGCCCACAACCCTGACCTGGCTCCGGTAGTCTATTTCTGTTGGCCTTTTCCTAGTTCTTTCCTCCCAGCTAAGTCTTGTTACCTGGGTGCCTTTGTATAAATATTCCAGTCACTGTGTCGTACTGTCAGACCCAATTTAGAAAAGTACCTGCCTGTTACAAATATTTTATAGTGCTTGAATATGCAATATATATAACTTTCCATAGAAAAAAAATCCATTATACAGTTCTGTCTAATTGAAATTCTACTATCGTAACCATAGAGGGGAAAATGAAATTATTATTCCAGCAAAGTTGCAGTCCATCGTGAAGACCTAACTGATCTTCCACTCAAAGAATCAATTCCCTTTCATCTTTGATGAAGATGTGAGCCCTGTCAGACATGTTTTCTATATACACGGGGCGTTCGCTGCAATTCAGCATTAACACCAAATTTTATCAGTAGCAGGATCTGGGTCAAAAATACATGCTTTGGGTCAAATCGGGACTTTGCTCTGAAATTACAAGGCAGTGCTTTCATCACATCGATTAGACATTTATCCAGAGCTGTTTTTTTAATTAAGGCTGTCAACAGATTAAAAGGAAATTAGTTGTTTAAACATGAGTCTTTCTGAACAATTAATTAATTAAAACGTGTGAGTTGCCATAAGCCGTTTTGTGATTCCAAAGAAGGGGAAAAGGAAACTGATAAGGATCTTACTTGCACAATTGCCATCAAGGCTGCATAAGGATCTCACTTGCATAATTGCCATCAATTGTTCTTAGTGCCATTGTTGTGCACATAAATATGAATGGCTGCATAGCATCATGGTGCCATCCAGTCTATGAGATTATTCCTGATTATCTATGGTCACACAGGTAACTCAGCCAATATGGGAAAATAAGAAGAAAGCAATCACTGGGAAACAACGGTATGGGTGAATGAGACTTGATAAAATAGCCGTGATGTTGAGAAACCTATCCTCCACCAGTCTGGTGCCTGAGAAAACTATGAGTGTTTTGACCTTATATCTGTTGGCTGAGAAAGAATAATTTCAGAGAAGTTATAGAACATATAGTAGCATATATTTATAAGATGAATAGGTGGGTGCATGGACAGAAAGCCATGCGAGCTTTAAAGGGGGCTTGAGCAGATTTATGGAGAAGTCGATCTATGGCTACCAATCTTGATCCTCCTTGATCTCAGATTGCAAATGCCTTAGCAGACCAAGTGCTCAGGAGCAGCAGAAGGCCATTGCTTTCACCTCTTGCATGTGAGCTCCCAAAGGCACCTGGTGGGCCACTGCAAGTAGCAGAGTGCTGGACTAGATGGACTCTGGTCTGATCCAGCAGGCTCTTTCTTATGTTCTTATAAGTTCTATTAGTATGGCTCCCTCCACACCTCCCTTATCACCCAGGGTGGCCAGGCTTGTGTCTACATCAGCAGGGCAAGACAACAGGAGTTGCATCCCCTTTTCATCTCCTGCCCTCAGCTTCCTCCTGGCATCCTTCTCTCCGGCATGCCAGCAGTTGCCTCCTCCTCCTCCTCTCAATGCGATCTCCCTTTCCTTGTTGGTTTTATTTCTTAAAACTCCACCCACTCTCATTCCCATCTAGCTCCTTGCTGTCCCCATTTGAGCCCAAGCTCTTCCTGGCTCTGACTGCCCTCCCCTCAGCCTCCTCTCTGGTGCCTCTATTGCCACCTCTTCCCCTGCTCCCCTCAGTATTGGGGCATTTCATCATGGTTCCATGCTGGAAACCAGGAACCTTGGTATCTGGCCGTGTAGGGCTGTGAGCGCCATCTTTGTCTGGGATAGGAGGAATAAGTACTTTCATTCCCTTTCCTGACTCCTGGAATCATCCAACTCAGCCACGCCTGCCCTGCTTCCATGAGAAACCTCCCAGACCAGTCCACTTGAACTAGGTAGGTCATTCTCTCTCACTCCCCATGATCCCTGAAAGTCTGTTCATTGACACTGGCATGGTTCGACCTCTTTCAAATCTCTCTTCAAAACGTACTTTGTTGTGACCTTGATTTCCCAAAGATCCAGAGCCTAAGCAAGGGCAGTTTCCCATTCTTAGTCACATCTTCCACATTAGTTTGCTAATTACGTATTTGTTTAAAATATTAATAAACTCTTTTTCCCCTCAAAGAGCCCAAGGTGGCTTACTGTGACTCAGCCGGTAAGCATCAAAGATTACATTTAAAAATCGTCACCATTAAAAATTGTCAAGAAAATTATCAGGTGCCATAATTTAAACATATCTAGAGCAAAGCCTTCTCTAGATTATTCAAAAGTTAATTTAAGATAGTTGATGTATATGGTGTTTTTCCACTTCTCAGGGTCTAACTACAGGTAGCAACTGTTGATGTGTCTCCCCCCCCCCGGGGGGGCGGGGAGTATGTCAGACATGTGCAGTGTTGGGACTGAATTCCCAGGTGCAGAGGGACCTAAATCAGAACTACAGGGAGAAGGGAATTAAACTTTCCCCCTCGCACCATTTTTCCAATAGGAAATAGTAACATGGAGCGGCTGTCTACTCCACTAAGGAAGCTTATGTGTAGGCCAGTGATGGTGAACCTATGGCACGGGTGCCAAAGGTAGCACTCAGAGCCCTCTCTGTGGGCACGCGCACACAGAGTTCGTTATGTGGGGGCGGAAAATCACACACACACACACACACACACACACGCACGCACGCACACACCCATCTAGGCTGGCCTGGGTCACTGAGCACGATGTGTACGCACCGTGGTGAGCAGGGAGGACTCAGCTGGCTGGCCTGGTGCTGGTGCTCCAGGTGGCTGCTGCCCGGGGGGGGGGGCAGAGAGGGCAGAGATGCTAGAGCGGTGCGCGTGGGACTTGCTGGATCCTATAGCAGGCTGGTCCCTGCTCAAGCGGGTGGGGCAGAGGAAGAGAGAGCCAACCGTTTTTTTCTAAACTAAAACCTCAGCCTTCAGGTTAAATTGCTGGGTTGGCACTTTGCAATAAATAAGCGGGGTTTGGGTTGCAATCTGGGCACTCGATCTCAAAAAGGTTCACCATCACTGGGGTAGGCCCTCCGTAGACATCGGTTTCCCAGAGAGGCAAATGGCAGTTCCCTAGGGGTATTTCAAGGTGGGAAAACAGTGTGGAATGGAAGGTTTAGGTTCCCTGTCCCCATGGGCCTCTGTCTTGCTCTGGATCAGGCACCTGCTTACCTTGGAATTTTTAGTGTATATTTGACAGGAGCCCCAGGTAGTGGTGGAAAGTGCTGTCAAGTCACAGCCAACTTATGGAGACCTCATAGAGTTTTCAAAGCAAGAGACAAGCAGAGGTGGTTGGCCATTGCCCATCTCTAGGAAGGTATCCATTCAAATGCTAAACAGGGCTGGTTCAGCTTATGTTTCTGAAAGCTGATGAGACTGGCCAGCCTTGTTTAGCAAGGTCAGGGCAGAGACCTAAGATACGCACTTAAAGCTTATAGTTGGGTCCATAAAAACATTCAGGAAGGCTCCCAGTTAAAATCTTAATACACCATTGCCCTCTTTCTTCCAAATGCTCAGATTTGAATTGTATGCTCCTTGTGGCAGACACCTGCCTTTTGGGCTCATGAAACTTTTTAAGTTATCCGTTGATGTTGCAATAGATCTAGAGTACAATTCGAAGCTGAGATACACCCTTGTAAATCCAGGGAAGTGTTCAGATTGGCTTAACTGGATTTAAGGTTGCACTGTAGGAGGAAGACGTTTACACCAGGAGTGAAGCAAGATTTGGGAAGGATCAGCCCCCCTGAAGGGCACAGCCCACTGTCTGATGCCAACTAGTTCTGTGTCTTTGTTTCTGCTGCCCATTTACATTTCCATGACTTTGGTCTCTGGGTTCAAAGGTAATTTACATTTTGCAAAGTTTTGCTTCTCTCTTTTTCTTTTGCTCTCATTAGCAGCCTCCAGAGTAAATTAACAAGCTCATTGATCTGAGCAGCTCTATTTGGAGACGGATAAAAGGCGGGAGAGACAACCAGCTCGGGGCGGCTTCTATGTGCAGCTGGGACCTTCCAACCAAGCAGTTGCAGCAGATCCAGTGCAAAGAAGCTGGTGCGATTCGTGTGCTTCCCTAAGGGACAGGAGGTTTCAGCCCAGATGTGAATCAGCTGTGATGGGTGATCCTGATTTTTAGTACTGAGCAGAAGGCTGAACTACACTAATATAGTATTTAGAATGTACAGCTTGAAAGACCTGAGTTCAAATCCTCCCTCAGCCCTGAAACTTGCTGGGTGACTTTGGGCCGGTCACTTTGGGTTTCACTATAGAGTTTTAGGTGAATCATAGGGCATCCCACAACATGGTGACATCACTTCCCACTACATAGCGGGAAGTGACGTCACAGCATCCGAAGATCGTCAGTCTCCCATCTCTCTCCTTATCAGCAGTACAACAACTAGTCTGTATATAGGAAGTTCCACATTGATTACCCAGCATCTAAAGTGGAAGATGTTCAATTACGCTTTGCCTGAGATCCACTGCCATTCAGAGTAGGCAGCACCAAGTTAGACTACCAAGTTAGACTACCAAGCAGCACGCTTTGCCTGAGATCCACTGCCATTCAGAGTAGGCAGCACCAAGTTAGACTACCAAGTTAGACTACCAAGCAGCACCAAGTTAGACTACCATCAGGTAGCCTTTCAAATTCCAAAAATTATAACTTCCATTTTATGTTGCTTCCGTATCAGATTCTGACAGATCTTTCTCCTAAGTGAAAACTTTCAAAATTCTCCTCCCCTCCCACAATTTCATCTTTGGAGCGTTGGTATGTTAACCCTATCAGCCCCCAATCCTTTCAGTAACATTTAATAGCTCCTTGACGAAAACAGTGCCCTCGAGGCAGCCCTGTACACCTTGAGCAACAGGCATCTCTCTGTGCAGGCTGGTGTTTTGCATGCAAAAAAGCAGGTCAGGAAATGCCAGGGCTTGAAGTAGTTATTTCCTCTGGGGACTCAGCGTATTGCCTGCAGTATGTTTTATGGATAGGGCTGCTCCCATATGTCTCTGGCAAGGCATTTGGCTAAGCAGTACATTAACAGTTCCTTGTGCTAAGGAGCCATTGTTTGGGTACTTTAGTTTTGACATTTAAATGCATTTTTCAAATACAGTGAGATGAATGGGATGTCGCCAGGGAATCACGAAGGACTCTCATGCATTAGAGCAGACGACTGTGTTTTAATCTTTAACGCCACGCTGGTCACGCCTCCTGGAGGGTCCTTGTCATAGGAATATTGTTGCTGCTTCAGAAACTTGGGACACCAGCTTTGTTGGTGGGGGTTAAGTTCTAGACTGGCCCTTCCCTTCCAGGGGAGAGGAAAGCCACAAACCTCGGAAGATGGACATCTGGAGTAGCTGTCAATAGGTTAAGATCCAGAGCAAGGTAGGGAAAGGTATCCATGTCAACATGTGCCAATTTCTTTAATGTGCGGTTGTGTATTGGTGAGGCAGTGGAAAGGATATGCTACCCATAATTTTAAAGAAAGAACGGCCGCGCCTTACAAGCCCGGCTGCCGTTGCGGGAGCCGGGGTCCTCCGAATGCCAACTGCCCAGTTGTGGGCAGGTGGCAGAGCTTCCCCGGCCCATTTGCGCATGTGCAAGAGCCGGGGTTGGCTCTGCACGTGCGCAGGGGCTGGGCCGCTGCTTGGCTTGGGTCTGAGCGTGTGCAGAAGCCTGTCTGTGCTGGGTCCGGTTCCCATGCTGGCAAGGCAGAGGTCTCGGCTCAGCATTGGCTGCAGCGCGGTTTCCTCGCGAGACCCGCTGGAGCATCGCCACATCAGAGGTAGGCTGCAGGCAGGGCCTATAAAAGGTCCTGCCACATACACATGGCCCACTCAGTTGGAACGCCCCGCAAGGGGCTAAGGTGCTTGCGCCCCTAGCGGGGGTTGGAGCAGGCCCCAGTCATGGGCATTTCGCCGGTCTGGTTAGGCCTCGCTCCAGTCTCTTAGCTAAGGTTCGGATTCCTCCAGCAGGCGGGCTGGAGAGGGAATCGGGTTTTACTCTGGGGACAGCACCTCAGGACTGCCTCATAGGATAAGTTTGGATCCCCCCTCCCCATGCTGTGCCATTGTGCTTCCTGTGCCTTCTGTCAATAAAATTCTACGGCTATGGCCTATTTTCTTACCCACATAAAAAGTTGTCTGTGTTTTATTGCAATGGTGGTGGGAGGGTTATGTTATCTGAGGCAGGGCCACCATCTGCCCGCAACTGGAGCAACACGGGAACGCAAAACGTTTTGTACACAATTTGGCAAGTAAAAACGGAACAACTGTTTGCCAATTACCCGTATATACTTGTGTATAAGCCGACCTGTGTATAAGCCAAGGCACCTAATTTTACTGCCCAAACCTGGGAAAACTTATTGACTTGGGTATAAGCCGAGGGTGGGAAGCCGGGAGGCAGAGGGAGCTCCTTATTTGGGCAGTGACATCAGGGGGAATCACTGCTGAAATAAGGAGCTCCCTCTGCCTGCCGGCTGGGCTTGGTCAAACCCAGCCAGCAGGCAGAGGGAGCTCCTTATTTGGGCAGTGACATCAGGGGGAATCACTGCCCAAATAAGGTGCTCCCTCTGCCTGCCAGCTAGCTGGGCTTTGTCAAACCCAGCCGGCAGGCAGAGGGAGTTCCTTATTTGGGCAGTGACTCCCCCTGATGTCACTGCCCAAATAAGGAGCTCCCTCTGCGGGGTTTGAGGAAGCCCAGCCAGCCAGGGTGCCTCGGGGTTCCCCCTTCACCCTCAACAAGCAGCTTCCTAGGGCAGGGAGGTTGTCCCAGCCTCCTTGTGATATATAGAAAATGGTGACTCACGTATAAGCCAAGGGGGTTTTTCTCAGCCTTTAAACAGGGCTGAAAAACTTGGCTTATACTTGAGTATATACGGTAATCTCTTCTTTCGTAACAAGATCAACTCCTCTGAAACTTCAAAATCTGGAGACAGATTTTGAGTAGGATAATTTTGGATGCGCCCCCAGCGCCTGGTGAGATTCCTGTTATTTAGCCAGCAACCTCAGACCTCACAGGAGAGGATTCATCTCACTGGAGATAGCCTGAGCTGGGAAAGCAGTGCCACGTGTTCCCAAGATCCCAAGTGAAATATGGGGCCAAACGTATCCCGGCCATTTGAATGGAAAGAAAACCATAACGTAATAGAGTGATGTTTTTGAGAGGGTTTCCTGGCATCCCCCTGTAAGAAAACAAACTGGCAGAGAAGCCATCATCAACAAGCATTTCTCTCATTCAGACCCTTTGCAAACATCATTGTGCTCATGGAGAGCAATCAGATTTGAGAGGTTTCCCCTCCCCCTTTTTTTAGAATTGCTACAAAACTCGATGCTCTGAACATCAGCTGCTGCTCCTTGGTTCTATTCCCTGGCTGAGATGGATGGCGAGCCCTTGTCCCAGGCCTTCAAGGGTTGAACATTTTGATTGACTCCTCAGGCCAACTCAGCAGCTGGATGGCTGCGGCTAATTGGCATATTTAGTCACAGGCAATTAGCGGAAGGTTGCCCATCATTTGAACAAACATGGTTGCAGGCCAGCCCAACATTGCTCTCACTCACCAAGCGCATATTTTGCTGGGCGGGGGCTTTGCTCCTTTTGTGGAGGCCTTGTCCACTGAGGTTCAAGGTTGTTATGTTACCTTGAACTTCCGAGCTTCATTTTGTCCCCATTGATTTGTTTGGTGAGGGACTCCTATGACAGTGCTACAGAGCCCTCAAGCATTGCACAATTCTTGGGTCAGTTCCCACAGAGCACTGCCCTCAAGCTTCGCTGTAGGCACAGCACACAGGGGCCAGCAACATGTTTTCATGGGAACTTGGATCCATGATGTGTGTAGACTGCAACTCCCTTCCCCCCCCCCACCAATACAGCCACCAGCTCCCCAACTGGGGCTTTGTTCTCCCAACACCAGAGATTCCTACTCCAAATCATGGCTCACTCCCCTTCCCCTCCAAACACCACTGCAGCAAGTGTGACTTTCCCACACTCATTTTTTAGCCTCATCATTGCTAGAGGTGTAAACAAAGCAGCTACTTCATCATTGGTGCGGGATGGAGTAGAGGCGGAGCTACAAGGGGACAGGGGGACACGTTGCACCAGGTGCACGCCTGGGGGGGCAGCAAAAATTTCAGGTTTGTGTTTGTATTTTTAGTGTTTTTCGGTTTTTGGCCTGCAGGGGGTGCAATTTTTAGGGTAGCTAGCAGCACCAACATTTCAGGGAGTTTTTGGGGGACTCTCCTGATAATACCACCCAAGTTAGGTGGTGTTTGGTTCAGGGGGTCCAAAGTAATGGACTCCCAAAGGGGGTGCCCCCATCCCCCATTGTTTACAATGGGAGCTAATAGGAAATGGGAGCTACACTTTTGAGGGTCCATACCTTTGGACCCCCTGAACCAAACTTCACCAAACCTGGCTGGTATCATCAGGATAGTCTCCTAAGATACCCTGAAATTTTGATGTTGCTAGCCTAAAAACTACTTCCCCTGCAAGCCAAAAACTGAAAAAACACTAAAAATACAAAAAACACAAACAAACAGGGGAGGGTGCAGCAAAACTCCGATTTTGCACCGGGCTCCATTTTCCCTAGCTATACCTCTGGGATGGAGGATTATTGGAAAGAATTGGAACAACAGGGGAGGGATTTCTTGTGCTGTATTTCCTCCATTGCCCACGGACTGAGCCAGGATCCCCTGTTGGGCACAAGCCTTCTATTCAGCATTGCCTTGGAGGGAAAATACCTGGCCGTGGAACGTTCATACACAATGGAATTGTCTGCAGAGGGCTGCCCCACTGGCTCCTGCTCCTTGCCCCTCTCCTTCGCACTGCTAGCTTTCCTCGGTGGCTTGACTTGTAGCAATAAGGGTCTGCATAAAACAGAGGTCCCCCCAACCTTTTTTGAGCCTGCAGGAGCATTTGGAATTCTCACACGGAATGGAGGGAACAGCAACAAAAGGCCTGCCCCCCAGAATGGCTGCTGCAGGAGGCAGAGCCAGCCACAAAATGATTGCCACATCTTAACTTCAGTAGCACAGTGCAGATGCCAAAATCAACCTTAAAAAAAATCTGCACAGCCAGTCCAATCTCCAGTAGTCAATCAGAAGGCTAACCAGGCAACTTGGCTTTACCTGTACCCTAAAAACACTTGATGGACACACTAAAAGGTGTCAATCATGATGCCCAAGGCACTGCATTGGGACCCCTGGTGTAGAAAAAGGAATTTCAATAGCACGCGTTGTCAGAGAGGAGAACAAGATGTCCCTCCCCTATCCCTTTTTTAAAATCACCACTTAAGATGCAAAAACCCTGCAACTCTCTGTTTCTTTGGATTGCCCTTGGAGAGACTCAGCTCCTTCTAAGGCGGGGGTTAGGCCCAAGAACCTAGCAGGAATGTTGGATGTGGCCCAGGAAGTCAGCAAGGCTGCATTCCCTTGTTGCTCAGGCAAAAGAGCAAGGCTGGCAAAGAAAGCCCTGTACAGGTCAGGCAACCATCACAGTTAACCTGATGATGAGCTTGTATTGTTAGCTCTGTAGTGCCTCTCTAAGACCACTGCATGAGTTTGTGGCTGGATGAAAATCAAACTAGGGATTGCAAAGTTCACTATTCTACACAAGGCAGCCATTTCTGCTCAGAGTGGTTCCAGAGGGGGTGTTTGTTTTTTTTTTTTTTTTGGCCCTTTCCATACAAACCAAATAAAATGTTTTGAGGCAGGAAATAAAACGGTTCCTCCCAGGAGTTCTGTGTGGTTTTTAGCCTGAAACGGTTTATTTCCTGCCTGAAAATGTTTTATTTGCATGCTGTTTGATTTTTTTTTTTTAAAAAAAAAACATTTTGAAAACATTTTTTACTTGCTGTGCAATCTCTTTAAAAAAACGCTGCCTCCCCTAGTGCTTCCTCCACAGTCCCCTGGACTCTTCTTTGTCGTAAGTGGCATTTTCTGAGTTCAAGCGTTGTGCTGTCTTATGCTGCAATTCCATCCTTTTTTTTTTTTCAAAATTTGGGGGATTGTGTCCACATAGCTACGTAGACATGACCCCTAGAGAATCCCAAAATGAAGCTTTGTAGCTTATGAATCTAAGCAGAAGTGTTTTGTTTTGTTTTTTTTGAAAAACCAGAACAAATGCAAAATCACAGCCAGCCAGCATTTTCAAAAGGGTGAGTGGGAATAAACAGGGGGAAGGCGCTGAAAACACTTTAGAAACATTTGCAAAATATTTTCAGGGGGCTTGTGTGGAATGGACTGTCAGCCTGTTAAGAAGAAGAAGAGTTTGGATTTATATCCCCCCCCCCCCTTTCTCTCCTGCAGGAGACTCAAAGGGGCTGACAATCTCCTTGCCCTTCCCCCCTCACAACAAACACCCTGTGAGGTGGGTGGGGCTGAGAGAGCGCCGAGAAGCTGTGACTAGCCCAAGGTCACCCAGCTGGCGTGTGTGGGAGTGCACAGGCTAATCTGAATTCCCCAGATAAGCCTCCACAGCTCAGGCAACAGAGCGGGAAATCAAACCCGGTTCCTCCAGATTAGATACACGAGCTCTTAACCACCTACGCCACTGCTGCTCCTTCCCTTCCCTTCCTTTGAACGAAGTTACAGGCTAAAACTATACAGTCAGGGCCAAATTATATAGGTTGCACAGCCCTTTTGTTCATCTAGAGCTGTGCAAGTTTCCTGGTAAGCAGGGCAGATATTTAGACTTTAGCGTGAGCAGACAAGAGCAGATCCTTCCCCTGCTGATGTTCCCCTCCCCAACATATTTCTCATTTGATCTTTTTTTCTCCAGAGGGCCCCAGAAGAGGAGCAGCTGCTGGAGAAAAATGACCAGGGAGAAGCAGTTTTGGGGAGAAAGCACCTTGGAGGAAGGACTGAATTAAAATGATATCTAGATACAGTTCTTCCTGGCATGGAGGGGAAGAAGATATTATGTCTGGCTGATTATTGGAGTCAGACTGACCTACCCCTTCCTGTGATTTTCCTCCTGGTAGAGTGTCTGTCTGACTGGCTGTCTATGATACAGGTTTGTACCCTGCTATTCCTTTCAAAACACTCCAAGTACTTTGGACATAGGTCTCAGAAGGTCTCCTTTGGAGAAACTGATCCGACGAGACCCCTTTAGTCCTTTAGAAACCTGAAGTGTTGCTATCTCGTCTGTCTGTGGATTTCTATATGTTTGTGCATGTTTGCCATCACCACACAAACATTTCCCCTTAAGGTTGAACTTGGCATCCAAGCAAGTTTACCTCAGGGATGATTTTGTCCTTGTATTCCTGCTCTCTCCATGACAAGCTACAGCACTTGCCACTTTAAATATTCATGAAGATTAGAAAGTTTAAAAAAAAAACACAAGGCAGGCACATAGAATGGGAATTCCTCCCGTTTTAGCTCTTGAGTTTGTAAAGGAGAGATTCATTCCAATAAGGGTGTTTGAAAGGCCCCTGAACTGTTCGTCTCACCCACCGTCTATACCTGTAAGTGTTTATCTGGAATCTAAACTGTCTGTGTTGTTTTTCTGTTGTTGTAAGATGCCCTGAGTCTGGCCTGTGGCTGCAGTAGGATAGGGTAGAAACCAAAAATAAAGGCCGTTTCCGCACGGGCAAAATATGACGTCGTCGCAACGGAAAAAGAAGCTGCCAGAGCTGGAGAGCGCTCGCTAACGCCGCAGCGGCGGAGGGTGGATGCAGTCGCCAGCCAGTCAGCGAAAAAAAAAAAAAAAAAAAAAAAAAAAAAAAAAAAAAAAAAAAACGCTAAACCGGGCGCTGAAGACGGTGGTATTCAGAAAACTCTTAAACCCACTCTTTTTTTTCCCCATGTGACGATCGACGCCGCGACTGCAGGCGTAACGAGCCGCCACGTTCAAGCTGTCGCCAAAATGGCGCCGGGCCTGCACGGTTTCTCGCTAGCGCAGAGGCTTAACGTCAGCTGGAGACGCTTCGCCTTCCGCAGCGCTTCCGTGCAAGGACCGTCTACATTTCTGGGCGGGGCTGCGTGGATCGCCCGCAGCCCGGGCCTGGGTTCTGTGTGAACGCTTTTTTGGGATGCGTACCGCACCTATGACGCCATCAAGCTAAGCCGCTGCTTTTGGCCGTGCGGAAACGGCCAAAGTAAAGCATTCTATTGCAGTCTTTCTCCAAGAAGCTCAGGATACATGACATGATTCTCCTTTCTATTGTTGTGTTCTCCCAGTGTTGGTTAGGCAGAGAGCTGGGGGGAAGAATTGGGACTAATAAAAGGAAACACTTCTTCACGCAATGTGTGATTGGTGTTTGGAATATGCTGCTACAGGAGGTGGTGATGGCCACTAACCTGGATAGCTTTAAAAGGGGCTTGGACAGATTTATGGAGGAGAAGTCGATTTATGGCTACCAATCTTGATCCTCTTTGATCTGAGATTGCAAATGCCTTAACAGTCCAGGTGATCGGGAGCAACAGCCGCAGAAGGCCATTGCTTTCACATCCTGCATGTGAGCTCCCAATGGCACCTGGTGGGCCACTGCGAGTAGCAGAGAGCTGGACTAGATGGACTCTGATCTGATCCAGCTGGCTTGTTCTTATGTTCTTAGAGAGAAAAACTGACTCATTTTTACCTAGCGAACTTCATGGTAGAGTGGAGAAATGAACTTAAACCTTTAAAGTCCTGGTTCTTCTAACCTACTTGACAGAACTAGAAGTCTAAAGATGAGACATGGGCAGGTTGTGTCACCGGGGTTTGTTGTGGTCGCTGCTGCTACCCAAAGATAGGTAGGATTCCCCCACTTAATAACTGAGAAGATCATTTCTGAATTTGGTTATGCAATTTTGATGGGAATCTGTACCTCTAGAAAGGCAAGCTTCATTCTTCAGAGATCCTGCTTGTACACCCATCGCCACCTGATCAGATCTCAAGCGATATGGTCCAAAAATGGTTTTACGATGTCATTTCTTGCCTGAGTGGTTTAGATCTGAAATCTGCCAAAATAAAAAATGTCAATGTGGTGGATACCAAACATTTGTCCCAATGGTTCTCTTCGAGAGGCTTTGTGATATTAGTGTCCACTTGAGTGCACCTTCCAAAACCAAAATGTGGGAGGCATTTCAAGGGAAGCAAAAACGCACACACACCCTCCTGCTTTCAGCAAGAGGTCTGAAAGCATCAAGCAGCTTCACTTGGATCATGAATATCAGTTTTGGATCATAATACATTTGCCAACAAAGATGAATGAGGGAAGAAGGCACACGCAGAGGCGGAATTTACAAACAGTGGCCAGAGGACTTTTTCCTCTTTGAAGGAAGGCATGCATCAAAGTTTGCTTACATACTAAACCACCATTCCCAAGGCCAGAAAGCATTGAAAATCACCATACTATACATTTCCCCCCCCCCAAAAAAAGAGAGGATTTTTCATCAACACAAAATGATAATGTACCCCATGCATGTTGAGCAATCGAGGTGATTTGACTGCAATAAACAGTAAACAAATTACAAATCTCAGAAAGGAAAGATTTACAAAGCCCCTTTTTGTCGACTCTTGCTTTCTTTCTGGAAGTCTCTGCTACTTCATTCAAAAGCCCTGTTTCAGCTAAGAATCAAAAACGTGCTCCTCCTAGCTGAAGCGAGGAAATTCATGCTGTCAGCTCCACTTGGATTATGAATATCAGTTTTGGATCATAATACATTCGCCAACAAAGATGAATGAGGGAAGAAGGCACACGCAGAGGCGGAATTTACAAACAGTGGCCAGAGGACTTCTTCCTCTTTGAAGGAAAGCGTGCATCAAAGTTTGCTTTCCCCTAGCTCTGTTTCCTTTCATTAACTCACTAGTTATTTCCCCCCAAGGGCTGGCTCTGGGGGGGAGAGGTACTTGGTTCTTACATTACCAAAGACTTCCCGTCAAAGCGCATCACAGATCATCAATCATCCGTGGTTCAGCGGTCCCGGCCACACCAAGTCGTGGCAGGTAGAATTAACAGATGAAATTAAAGCCATACTTCTTTTTTTAAAAAAAGAAGGCGGGGGTGGGGGAAACCGTCCTCTGAGCCATCAGGCGTGGAGCCCGTCTCCAGCAAAGGGGATGCTGTGACTTTTTTTTCCTTCGGTAACGACTTCAAAGCCAATTAGTTCGAAAAGTAGCAGTTAATATTCCAAGCACTGGGAGGAACCGACCATAGTGGCCACAAGTTTGACTTTCAGCGGAGGACACAGAACAAAAACGTTGTCTCGGGGAGGGCTGGAGAGGTTTTATGATTCCAGCAGATGTGGTGTATGAACAACTCAGAAAAGGTTTACCTGGGTTGGCTTAGCTGAACCTTAACAGACTGCTCGGGACACCCCTGATTTATCGGCATGCTGAGAAAGCTGGATTTATATCCGTGATCATTAGCGTTAAATGTTAGTGCATAAAATTGGGATTACCTTTGAGGTTTGCACCTAAATCTTTAATTTTTATGTCAGCCAGAAGAGACAATAGGCTCAAGCAAAGCACAAGCTGAGCATAAATTACTCAGCCTGCTGAAGACAGCAGAACTGACAATGATCTGGCCTTATGGACTTGGAATCAAGCGCACACCAGTGGACAGCAACAGGGGGGCTCAAGGCAAGGATTCCGCGGGTGACATTCAGACACTTGGCTCCCTGAGCCATTATGACAGTTAGCTGGCCAAACCTGGCTAGCACTGATCTCCACTCTACCGCAGCACCACCACTGCAGGTGGCTGGAGGGTGGTTCTGCTGTTATTAGTTCAGCCAAGATCAGGCAATACAAGTCAACAGGATCCCAGCTGGTCCTACAAAGCTCATGCTTACTAAGCTATCATTCTGTCTTCCAACCATGCTTAGAAACTGAAATACAGACCACTTCATGCATATCTGGAAAGCAGTTAAAGATTGATTGATGTGAGTTGGCATGAGCTGGAACTTGGCCTGGGAGCCACCTCAAGTGTAAGCTGTTGCTCCTCATGAAGAACCATTAAAAACTGCAAGTGTAAACAGGGACAGTATCATTCTCCAGAACCAGGGGTGTCCAACTCTGGCCCTCTAGATTTTCATGCACTACAGTTCCCATCAGCCCCTGCCAGCATAATGATTCCCAAGCAATCTGCTAGTTCATTGGGCCTGACTTGGCTGTCATTGCTTCCATTGCCTAGGCTGCAGCCAACACCTGGCTTACTCTATGTGGCTTCATAATCTTCCTCTAGGCCTACTGATCAGCCGGCTGATATCTAGCTCTATTCCACCAGCTCATCAACCACTTTTGCTACTGGATCCCAGGTGAGAAGAAGCAACTAGACACGAGTGATGAGTTATATGACTCACAGCTAGAGGTTTTCCTTTAAAAACTCCTGTGCAGCATCAGTAGACCTGCTCCACTAAGAATTCAGTTGGGTTCTAGTCTTCAAATCATTTTTCTTATTCAGCCTCATCTTGGGATTTGCTCAAATGCACATGGACATTTCATTTTTGGAATGCGCACCCTGCTATCTTCAGCAAGTTAAGGACAGCTTACAAAATACGCTGCACTTTTCTATGTGAATATGCTTAACCATGGGATTGTTAAAAACTCCATCCAAAATATGACCAGATCTCTGTTTCTTCTTCAGGACATCCTCCCTGGGATAAGGTATGTGGGAAGGAATGGATCCACATAAGTTTGATATGCATTTTTGCCTGCTAGGATTTATATTGAATCATGGGAAGTTTTCTTGCTTCTGTTTATTGCCTTCAAGGTGGTATCGCTCCGCTCAAATTAGAGATGGGAAGAAAAGAGAGCACACAAATAGACAACTAAAACTGGAGATAAATGTTGATAAAGGAAAAGAAACTGTTCATGACTGACAGAAGAACAGAACAGAACCATACAATTCATGGGCAAAGGGAATATGTAAAGTGATTTTTGGTGGGAACAACAATTACCATCTTTGTGGGCTGTCCATGGTGCTGAAAAAATATCTTGCCTAGAATCCTGTGATCTTGTACTGCATATTACCTCCTTGCTCCTTGATGCCTAAATCCTGCTACCTTTTTCTCAGTTGTTCCATGTCAGTTCTACGCATCATCTCTCTAGCTCTCACCCTGGCCAGAAGAGGACAACAGCAGTCTTCAAAGGTGGGTTAGGTTGACAGATTTCTTCCACAGTGCTTCTCGATGGACTTCATCAAAGAAAGGAAGAGGAAAAGTGAGTGGGAGCAGGAGTTTGAAGGAAGCTTCCAAGATCAATTCTATCAATTTAAGAAGGGCAATAGGCTCAGAGAAAACCAATCAAACCAATCCATGCAAACCTTTGGAATGCTTGGAGGCTTCTTGACATAAATCTGGGATGGCCAACCTCTGGCACTCCAGATGTTCATGGAGTATAATTCCCATCAGCTCCTACCAGCATGGTCAATTGACCATGCTGGCAGGGGCTGATGGGAATTGCAGTCCATGAACATATGGAGCGCCATAGGTTGGCCAACCCTGACATAGATGAATTATTTGTCCATTTTCCAAATAATTCTTCTGGATTACTTCAAAGTCATTGCAGGTGCTTTCCCTTTTGAAGTGTAGCACTTCAAAGGAAAACCTTTTTCTAATATGTACAAAACCCCAAATCCCAGAAGTTTTAAAAAGCCATTGTTTTGGCAACTATATCAAGTGCCTCAGACCAACCACCAGTTTGTTCCCTCAAAAGTTCCTTCCTTCCTTTTTTCCTCCCTCCCTCCCTCCTCAATGCATTCCCAAAGTGGCTTTCATCATTTTCCTCTCTGCTCCTTTTATTTTCAAAACAACCCTGTGAGGTAGATTAGGCTGAGAGAATGTGACTAGCCCAAGATTGTGCAACAAGCTTCCACGGCATGAGTGGGGATTCAGACCAGGGCCTCCCCAGACATTTGTCCCACACTCTTAACCACTACACCACTCTGGCATTTTAAAATGCATTCTAATTCCCATTTTTTTTATTTGTTTGTTTGTTTGTTTGTTTGTTTGTTTGTTTGTTTGTTTGTTTGTTTGTTTATTATTGCATTTATAAACCGCCCCATCCCCTAAGGGCTCTTTTACATGCCAAAAGTGCATACATACAAAAAAAAAAGCCCTACTCCCAAGGCCAGAAAGTTCTGAAAATCACTATAGTACACATTTTCCCCCCAAAAGGAGATTTTTCATCAACATGAAATAAGGATAATTTAATCCATGTATATTAAGCGACTGAGGTAATTTGACTGTAATAAACAATAAATAAATTACAAATCTCAGAAAGATTTGCAAATCCCCTTTTTATAGGCTTTTGCTTGCTGGAAGTCTCTGCTACTTCATTCAAAAGCCCTGTTTCAACTGGGAATCAGAAACTTGCTGCTGCATGCCTGTGCCCTGATAGAAAGGCCACAGAGGTGAAGCTGAAGCCAGGGGCTGCATGCCATCAGCTCCTCAAGGTACCACCAAGAGCTTGAGAGGAATCTGCTGAGGTGACCCAACCCTCACCATCCCTATGGCTATTTCAAGATCTGTGCCCTGACAGGAACAATTCCCAGGCCAGGGGTTTAATTCATCCACTACCGAGAAGACAACTGATAGCCGGAGGCAATATTTATTGTTTATTCTTCTGCATTTTCATATTTTGAGCATCCTGAATGGCCCACATTAGCATGAGCTCAGAGCTGGGAAGCTAAGCAGGGTTGGCCATGGTTAGTACTTGGATGGGAGACCACCAAGGAAGCCCCAGGTTGCTATGCTGAGGAAGGCAACGGCAAGTCACCTCTGCTCATCTCTTGTCTTGAAAGCCCCACGATGCGTGGCCCTGAGTCAGCTGCAATGTGGTGACACATGGTTATTATTTTCATCTCTTAAATGGTAAAACACCACTTTGGATGACTTGACAGAAAAGGAGTTTGACAATACACTAGACCAGTGGTGGTGAACCTATGGCACTCCAGATGTTCATGGACTACAATTCCCATCAGCCCCTGCCAGCATGGCCAAATCAATGATACATGCTTGTAGAAATGATGCTGTGTTGGGGACACAGCCCTGATTCAATTACTGAGACTGTACCTGTTAGACAATCAGAGAGAGCACCAATCACCTATCGGGGGCAGCCTGGAGTTAAATCCTTGTTTCTTCTACTCCATGCCACACAGTTGAACTGAATGCTTGTTTGGTGAAGTTGCAGAAGGACTGTGGCAGTAATATATCACAGCCATCAGTTAGCAAAAGCTCCAATCCTGTGCATGCTTACTTGGGTGTAAGCCATGTTGAACACAACAGGAGGCTTTTGAATATAAATGCACAGGTCTGTCCTATTGATAGCTACAGAAAGGAATGCACTTAGGACTACTCCATCATTTTCATAGATATGTAGTGATTACTACATATCCATTTTAACCACGTGACCCATCCATTTTAACCAAGCTGAAATATACTTTCTGCAACCACCACAGTCCTCACTCTAACCAATAAATTACCAGGAAGTTTGTAATCATGTGAATGCATAAAGCCTTTAAAATATATATATCCAGCAAGGATGACTAGTGGATCCCTGAGTAATTTGAATCTAGTTATATCCTCTATAACCTGTTCAATGATTCTTTCTAAACCAGAAGACTGTTGCTTTGCTTCCCAATTCACCATGGTGTAAAGGACGAATCAATCCAAAGCAATCTCCTCGAAGCGAGCACGTTTCAAGGAGGGCCAGCATTTCCAGGAAGGCTGAGGAATACTTGGCAGCCTTCCATTGATGAAAGTGTGACATTTAGTCCTGTACTTTGAAATATGTTTAAACTACCACATGGCACAAAGACCCTGAGGGAACCTGGAAGCGAAATGAGAATTTGATGTCATAGGTAGTCACAACCTTTTCTTCACCGTATCAGCTTAAATGCAGAGCAAATAAGTTGGCATTATAGAGTCATGTCATAGCAAAGTTTCAAAATAAATCATAATATATACTTAGGGCTGCCCTAAGGGATGATTCTCATGCTTGCATTGTGTTTGTAAGAAATGCGCTCTTTTCTACTGTGGGATATTTCTCTACTATTCAGAACCTCAGATGGCTAAGCAGGCTTATGTTCTTATTGATTTTAAAGGGTTTTAGATGGAGAATATTTCCATCAGTGGCTATTAACCATGACAAGTGGAACCCCCATGTTCAGAAGCAGCTTACCTGTAAAAGCCAGTTACCAGAATAAGTCACACAGAATCTGTTTGTGGGCCTCCATGGGGAAAGGATGCGGTACTAGATGGACCTTTAGTCTGATCCAGCAGGATTCTTCCAAGGTTTGTTCACTAACTTGTCCACAGTGATATCAACATTGAGCTAAATCTAAATGTTGACAATAGTGTAGCTACGTCACCCCTTCCACTGTAGGATCCCTGATTGTCTGAGACCACGTGGGAAAATAAACCAGGAAGGACAAAACTGTCACAAACCAGAGGGCAGAGGAAGAGAGACATCAAAGCCCCAACCAATTAGGAAAGGCAGCGACACAGAATATCATGTTGGGGGTTGAGACAAAGATTTTTCTCCCTCTTCAAAATGTTTACTTTTGACCCCCCAGTATTCAGCACACTTTATAAAATGACACAATACTTCAATAACTATAACAACCAAGGTTTTATGACCATAATACAGGCAACTGGCCTCTACCTGGCTGGCCTCTACCCGGGCCAGGGCCTTTACAGCCCTGGCCCCGTCCTGGTGGAATGCTTCACCATCTGCTGTCCGGGCCCTGCGGGACCTTGGTGAGTTCCGCAGGGCCTGTAAGACCGAGTTATTCCACCGGGCCTTTGGGGATGCCAGCTGCAGACTGCCTGCCCCCCCCCCCGGAGCCCCCACGACAGTTTTACCATCTTCAACATTGCCTGATCGCTGATACCATCCATTTTTGGGCAATGCTGGCCCTCCTGGCCTTTGGGTTGGGCGCCATCTGTGCATGCCTCTGGGCATGTATTTTTATTTGTAATTTTTGGAATTGCTGCTATAATGTATTTTAATGAATTTTAATGTTTTATTGTTATATTGTATTTATGAGACTTTATATTGTATTTGTTTTATGTCTCATTGTACACCGCCCAGAGCCCTTCGGGGGTTGGGCGGTTTATTAAGTATAATAATAATAATAATAATAATAATAATAATAATAATAATAATAATAATAATAATAATAATAATAATAATAATAATAATAATAACTGTGCCTTGAGATCTCTCAGCCCCCCTTCTCCTTGGCCTGGGTGTTGAGTTAGGAGAGAAAAGGGATTGTTGCTCATTTTCCCACCAGTTTTTCCCCTCCCCCCAAAGGAAGTCCTTGTCCTGGCTTGATGTTCTGGTTTCCTACCAGGGAATAGTTGCCTTCCTCTGAACAGAATCATCCTCTGTCCTTTGGCTGTCCTCGCCGCAGTTTCTGAAAGGCTGACCTGCAGTCCTACAGCTGAAAAACATGGCGCAACTGGAAGACAAATGAAGATCTGTAAAGGCAAAGGGGACGTCTTTGCTGTCCTTGAAAAGGTTAGGCTCCTGTGGCTTTAACTTTCGCATAGTAAGTTACTGTTTGCTCTGATGAGGTCAAGCACATGCTTTGAATGTAGAAAGTTTCAACTGCAGTTGTGGCATTACTAGTTAAAGGGTACTCTGACACCAAAATCAGATTTATGTAGCTGCCATGGATTGAGCTTTGGTTTCTAAAGACTGTGGTCAGCATTTTAATGTGATTGTTTTAGTTTGTAAGCTCCTTGGGGCAGGGACCCATCTTCTTGTCTCCTGTCAAACACCATGCACATCCATGGCATCATCTAAAGAAGAAATAAATACTCATCACAGGGTTATCAGTCAAAATGGCAACCACATAAGCCACAATTGAGTTGTCCCTCCTTTCCATAGAAAGTGTTCCGATGGAAATGCATGGCAGGATCCTGTCAAGTAGATTTTCCCACACTGTCATTTCCAGCAGAAGCCAGTAACATACAGCAAGGGGGGAAACGTACATATGGTCACATCACACTATAGTTTTCTTAGGCGGATTCCGCATGGGCCAAAAACAGTGGTGTGAAAACAGTATGAAAACAGTGTAAAATGGTTTGAAACGGTGTAATGGGGTTTACAGCGTTTTCACACCATTTTCACACTGCTGTTTTTGGCCCATGCAGAACCCACCCAAGCTACACTTTACAGAAAAAGAAGAAATGGTTCAGGGTGACCATTTTCACTGGCTACCCTGTCATCAACATCCCACAAGAGCCAGAGTGTTATAATGTTAAGAGTATTTCTTAGATGTGGTTGTAGAGTTCAAAAGTGGGTAATTTCAAACCAACCAGCCACTTCTCCTGCCTGCACTGTTTCACTAAAGTAAGTGTGGGGGGGGGGGGCCGTGGGGGATTCCCCCCCCGGTGCGCACCCAGTGCA
Organism: Sphaerodactylus townsendi; assembly: GCF_021028975.2. Taxonomy (NCBI): domain Eukaryota; kingdom Metazoa; phylum Chordata; class Lepidosauria; order Squamata; family Sphaerodactylidae; genus Sphaerodactylus; species Sphaerodactylus townsendi. The sequence goes on along the minus strand of NC_059436.1, from coordinate 37,486,904 downwards.
ATGCGCAACCCCCCTTGTCCCCGGTAGCTCCACCTCTGTCCTTAGTATATTTTCAGGCATCCCCTATTCTTCAAGAGTCTGTCTATGTAATGGCACAGAGGTGGAATCACTGACACGCATGTTGCTTTTCTGTAAATTGTATCTTAGAATACATCAATTGAGGATAATGACATTGCTGGTTAGGTGGAAAAACCAACCACTCCCAATACTAACTAAGATCCTCATAGAGGATAAGAGCAACAGAACAGCCTTGGCTGTAGCGAAGTTTCTTTCAGAGGCATTAAGGGTCAGACATCTTAGGTCTAGCTTGGATAAACGATGCTGATTAGAAAGTATAAATTCTGACATTGTTCTGTATATTTTTATCTTATCGGTATTGTTTGTTTAATGTTGGTTTTATATGTAATTGTGTCAATAGACCGCAATAAATTCATTGCAGACAGAGCCACATATGCGCCTTTCAGTTCCTTGAGGAAGGAGGAGATGAAAATGTCTTGCACTGTCCAGAATGTGGATAAAGATCTTTCAAAGAAGTACAGCTGTGCCATGATGCCCACGCCTGAATTGAAGTGACAAGGAGTGGAGCTATAAGAAAAGTCAAAGTGTTTATGATTCTTTGGACAGTAACAGAGTACATGAAAAGTGAGGAAGTCAGAGATATCAGCTTGACTTTCCCAGACACAATGCTAATTGTTACACTTGGCATCCAAAAGATTACTCACTAAGCAATTGGCCTGAAGTGCAAACGACTGGTGGGAGGTGTGCTATGGGCCATTGACTTTCTGTCAAAAGATATTCTGCACCCATTAATTGTTATATGACATGCGGAAAGCAAAAAAGAAGTGTGAAAATAACCAGCAACCAAGTAGCCTTTGATTGTTCATCAGGTTAAAAGAATGACAGAGAAGGATAGCTGTCAGGTGCTAGGGGCAACTATGGATTCTCTCTTGAGAAGCACCCTTTGGGAAGAGCCTTCTGCCCCCCAGGACTGAGATACTGAACTTAGGCATAGGGGCTATCATAGCTAAGGCCACTTCTGCACATGCAGAACAATGCACTTTCAATCCACTTTCAATGCACTTTACAGCTGGATTTTCCTGTGCGGAACAGCAGGATCCAATTGCAAACAATCGTGAAAGTGGATTGAAAGTGCATTATTGTGCATGTGCAGAAGGGACCTAAGACATTCATTTCTTTAAAAAAATAATCTTATTCTGAAATTATCTAAAATTTAATCTCAGACAAAAATTTGAAGCAAGTCCTTCCTCAGCAAATTTGAGGGTCCTTCCTCAGCAAACAATTTTCTGAGCATTCCCAAAAGAATTTTGACAGGACTAGGTTTAGGTTGCATTGGATCGTGGGTTCTGAAGTCTTAAAGTTGCACAAATCTTTAAGCCTTATGCATGCATAATATACCCTAGGCTATACTAGCTATCATTTGCTCTCATAAGTTTCTAGAAGATGAAGTGTCACAAGCAAATTACAAATATACGGCTGATTTGGTGTGAATATTTTAAAATGTTGGATAATAAAGGTATCACAAGAACGCACAGTGCTTATAACGTAGCAGCGATAAATGCTTCTTCCTACTTCAGAATAAATGAGCAATGAATTCACTAGACAGCTGGCAGATAGAATCATAGAATCATCGTTGAAAGTGCCATACAAGCCATCTTGTTAACCCCCTGCTCAATGCCAGAGCAGTCCAGGGCATCCTTGACAAGTGTTCATCCAGACACTGCTTGAAAACTGCCAGAGATGTTAACATGGCTGCTAGAATATTTGCAGAGCAAGACTTGAAGGTGCCGTAAGGGGTCAAGAGAGGATGTGGTCATAAAGAAATGTCTTCAAGCTAGCAAAGGAGGTGAGAATACTGTGCTTGGCCCGTTTCATTCCAGACTGCGGGTGAGAAAATCACATGACTTCATGTAAACATATGTGCCTGGCTTATACCAGGTCTGACAACTGGTCCATCGAGTTCAGCTTCATGTACTCTGACTTGCAGTGGCTCTCATGCAAAGAAAGGGGCTTTCTCCAGCATTTCATAGCTGAGATAATTTATCTAGGGGTACCAGGGACTGTCTAGAATCAACCACTAAACCCCCTTTTAATTCTTGCTAACCTTACATCTATCAGTAGAGCACTCAGTGGGGCTGCCAAAAGGTGGCTGAGTTGAGTTCAAACCTTTGTCAAAACAATGGCCAATTATGTACAAGGTGACTGGTGCACAATGGGGGCAAATGTCCGTCTCACGAAGATGTCTTGTATGGACATATTTCCTTGAGACCCGCTTTCGCTATCTATTCTCTCTGCTGCAAGTGAGATTACTTTTAGCATGACTTTTAACTTTCTTCATTGTCAGAGCAGGCAAATTTTCCAGTGAGCACAGCTTTGCCCCAGAAATGTTCCCTCTGCCCATGACCAGCCTACCTAGCTTCACCCTTCCCATTCTCTCGCACTGCCATCGGCACCGTCCCCTTCATCTCTACTTCCAGCTCCTTCTCTAAACGCTCATATTGGAACAGTAAAAGCAGCAGGGTCTCTTTTTGTCTCCACCTCACTTCCCCCACTCTGCTTCTGCCCTCCCCGATGATTGGGAGGGCTTTTTGCAACTTTATTTCAAACAAGCCTGTATTTTAAAACAATTTTTCCTGGCTGATGCAGCAGCAGCAGCAGCAGAAAGAACGTCAGAGAGGATGGGAAGGGAAGGGAGGAAGATCTAGCACATGGTCCCCTTCTTCAGCAGCGTGTGATCCAGGGAATTGTTTTGCCTTGGGCGGGGGGGGCTATGTTGGGAAAGAAGCTATGATATTGATATGCCTGCTATTGCAGATATATAAATACAGTTCAAAGAGCTTTAACAAAACCCTTTCTCTTGCAACTACAGGTGTAATCAGATCTTTGTCTTCAAGAGGAGTTAATGGGCAGAGTTTAGAGAACCAGGAAAAGCTGCAGAGGCCCATTGAGACCAGCAAGCTAGCTGCAGGACAGGCATAGAATGACTCCTGACATGTGAACAGAGAAACATGAGGAGACCACACTACTACCTCACTGCACAGCTGAGAGCCATATTCCATGCATATTGGGCCAATGCCCATTGTGTATGGCAATTTGTACAGGGGAGCTGTCCCAGGTCCTGACCTTGCCATAGCAACCTCTCAGATTTTATCCCTCTGTATCTTTCCAAGGAACTGAACAGCAAGCAGAACATATTTCTCTGTCTTTCATTTTATCTCTACAGCTGCCCTATGAGTTAGGAAGACTGAGTATGAATGATTGGCCCAAGGTAACCCTGGAGAGCTTTGTTTGGCTGGGGGTTTAAACCCAGTCCTTATCTAGCACTCTAACTCAAGAAACCAGCTATAGGAGCTGAAGCTACTAGCAGTATGGATAGATATCAGCTGCTTGCTGCAGAGTTCCCAAAACAGACTAATCTCCTGTAGCTCTTCTTCAGCTTCTCGAGTGCTTTCAACTTCTTGAGATGTATAAGAAGCCCTTATGTGAGCATAATAAGGGGAACACAAATTGCCTTCCCACTCCAGAAGGAGAAACAGGAGGGCTCATTAAACAGAAGATTAAAGCTTGGTTGAAAATGCTTCCATCATTGATTTCCACAACCTACTCCTTTGATCCAGCTGTGATTGACAATGATATTTTAAGAAATTCTGAGCAGAGAAGAATAGAATGATTGCATCTCATGGCTTTCTGTTCCACTCTGGAAGACATGGATCTATTCTGCACCAAATCAGAGCACAGTTTCATCTAGCACAGTATTATCTACTGCAATTGGCAATATCTTTCCCAATATCTGTCACCTGAGATCCTTTAGTTGAAAATGACAAGGATAGAACCTGTGACCACAGGCATAGCAAGGGGGGAAAGCACCAAGTGCACTGGTGCATCCTCTGCCCTGTCCGGCCTCGAAACACTCCCACTGCACCATGAACCATGCCACGCCCCTGCCACACCCCCAACACGCCCCTCAACATGCCCTTGCCATGCCCCCACAGGGGCATGCCCCCCTGGCCCCTTGGAGTTCTGCCTCTGCCTGTGACTCTCAATATACCAAGCTGATAGTCTACCCCTGATTCAAAAGCCATTAACCACAACCAAAGAAGAGATAGAGTTCTGCAGACGAAAGGGTGGGGCTGTGCAGATAGGCGCAGACTTGAGGTTTAATTAAAAAGAGAGTCAGAGTAATGTAATGGTTAGATTGTTGGACTAGGATTCGGGAAACGCAGGTTCTAATCTCCATTCTACCCTGGAAACTTGCTGTGTGACCTTTTTCGCAATGTGTTCTCAATCTTAGCTTCACCTGCGTCATTGTTGTGAAGATAAGAGAGGAGCAGAAAATAACATTGTAAGCCATCTAGGAACCCAACTGAGGAGGAAAATGTGTTATAAATAAATAAATAAATTTAATTAGAAACCAAATCCAGTACAACAAAGGAGGCCACATTTACTTTCTCGACTATAAATTAATGGCCCCCATTTCACTGCTAAGAAGAAAAGTAAGGTTATGTCCAGGTTGAAACAATGAGGGAAATATCTGTTTCCCATCCTTATGAGGAAGAGTGGAGCCTCCTGTTATAAGAATCCCACTGTGCACTTGTGCAAGTCTCTGCATAGACCAGTCATGCAGAGATGCATGCACTCCATCATACAAGTCCTCCTCCCAAATGATTAACAGACCAGGTGATCGGGAGCAACAGCCGCAGAAGGCCATTGCGTTCACATCCTACATGTGAGCTCCCAAAGGCACCTGGTGGGCCACTGCGAATAGCAGAGAGCTGGACTAGATGGACTTTGGTCTGATCCAGCTGGCTTGTTCTTATGTTCTTATGTTCTTATGATTATGTCATATGGAGAGGGAGTTTTCTAGCATGAAGTAAGTGCAAGATAAACATCCAAGTCTACGCTAAAACACAGTTATAAATAAAGTGGAACTATAGAAAATGAAGAGTTACAACTCACCACGGCCATCACTGTCCTCAACCACCATATGGAGTGGCTGAGCCCTTCTTCTCCCTACTGTATCACTGATGACAGCTAGGAGTTGTGGGGATATCTCAGCTAAGTCTAGATCCAACACAATGGAGGGTTTCCTTGCCTGCTTCCTGGATTCCTCCTGATTATGAATATTATCTTCTTGCTGGCTTGTCTTGGTCAACAGGTGTCTCCATTCAGAGTGGGCCCAGACCATGAGGCAGGTCCTTATATAGGCCCTGCCTGGCCCACTCTGATGACGCGTAAGCTCTGCACGTCACGAGAGCACCCCGCCCAATCAGGATCCAGACTTTACGCATGCGCGAGTGGGCCCCAAAGCCATCCCCTCTGCAATGGTCCTCCCCTCCCCTCCCCAATGCAGCCGCATTTCAGGTGCAGCCATGCACGTAGGTAAGGGGGGGTTCTCGGGTTTCATGTCCGAAGCTCCGCCCACCCGTTTGTGGGTTTTTAAAACGTTTGAGTTCTTTTTTTGTTTTTGGCCTGCAGGGGGCGCATTGTTTGGGCTAGCAGCACCAAACTTTCAGAGATTGTTTGGGGGGCTCTCCTGATGATACTACCCGGGTTTGGTGAGGTTTGCTTCAGGGGGTCCAAAGTTATGGACTCCCAAAGGGGGTGCCCCATCCTCCATTGTTTCCAATGGGAGCTAATAGAAGATGGGGGCTACACTTTTGAGGGTCCATAACTTTGGACATTTTGAACCAAAATTCACCAAACCTGGGAGGGATCATCAGGAGAGTCTCTTATTGATACCACCTAGGTTTTGTGAAGTTTGGACCAGGGAGTCCAAAGCTATGGACTCCCAAAGGGGGTGCCCCCATCCTCCATTGTTTCCAATGGGAGCTTAGGAAAAAGTGCCTCCTCTTTGTGCCTCCTCATTGCCTCCTCTTTAGCCTTCCTGGATGGTCTCCCATCCAAGTACCAAAACTTCTTAACTTCCAAGATCTGATGAGATTCGGCTATACCATGCCATCTTCCCTCCTCTTCCCAAGCTATGGTTTTAGAGTCCTGTTGTAAATGCTTATTAATCTTCAACTTTAGTCACCTAAAGTGTAGCCCATTGGGGCTACACTTTTGAGGGTCCATAACTTTGGACCCCCTGAACCAAACTTCACCAAACCTGGGTGGCATCATTAGAAGAGACTCCTAAAGATACCCTGAAAGTTTGGTGCTTCTAGCTTAACCATTGCACCCCTGACAGCAGGCACCCCCCAAATTTCCCCAGATTCTCCGTTTAAATCCACCCCCTTCGGCATGGATTTAAAGGGAGAATCTGAGGTCCTCAGTTTAGAAGAATAAGAAGAAGAGTTTGGATTTATATCCCCCCTTTCTCTCCTGTAGGAAACTCAAAGGGGCTTACAATCTCCTTGCCCTTGCTCCCTCACAACAAACACCCTATGAGGTGGGTGGAGCTGAAAGAGCTCCAAAAAGATGGGACTAGCCCAAGGTCACCCAGCTGGCGTGTGTGGGAGTGCACAGGCTAATCTGAATTCCCCAGATAAGCCTCCACAGCTCAAGTGGCAGAGCAGGGAATCAAACCTGGTTCCTCCAGATTAGAATGCACCTGCTCTTAACCACTACACCACATTGAAAGTGATGCTGTTTCAGGGTGGGGGATAATCCACCCCCAAACAGTATCACTTTCAATGTTGTTTAACTAGGGACCCCAAATTCTCCCTTTAAGGTGGATCTAGTTTAAACACCATTGAAAGTGATGCTGTTTGGGGGTGGATTCCAGCATCACAGCGGCTGCCCCGGGTGGGGGGGGGCTCAGATTTTGCACCAGGCTCCATTTTCCCTCTATGCCTCAGCCCAGAGGGGAGGGGCAGGGGAGGGCACGGCAGGGCAGGGAAGTCTGCCATCCCCGACCTCGGAGAGCTGCTTTTAAAAGCGCTAGGCCAGGGGCGGGGCTTGGGGAGGCGTGGCCATGCCCTGGGGTGGGTGGGGGTGTGCCCCACCCTGAACCCCCCCATAAAAAATCTATACCTACTTTCCTGGGTGCAGCCACACTTTATCTTCTTGCTGGCTTGTCTTGGTCCACAGTTGTATGCTCTGATTCTTGACCATCTGCAGTTCCTAAAACATGTGGACCAGATAACAATAAGTTCCTTGCCCTTCAATAAAATAGAAGGGGGACATGCTTCCATGGTTCCTTGGCATAGCACTGGCGGCCTTCTTCCTCCTTTGATGCCTTGTTTGGTGGGATCCACACAGTCGCAGTTCTCCTCAGCATTGTAAGGGTAAAAAAAAGTACTAGCAATTCATTGAAATAACCCCAGCAAAGAGCCTTGAAATTGTACTGATGCAGGGGAGGGGGGAGTTGATAAATATATAAGATGGGGATAATGTATGAGTCGTGTGTCTTCTTGGAAGCTAATGACAAATGTCTTGTTTAAAGGGAAGATCAAAACATCAAGGAAAATGAGATTAAATGGTTATGAATGTCCCTGAGGAGAATACATTTTGGAGAAGAACTCCCAACGGGAGTTTGGAAAATTGGCAATTATCCTTCCGACTGGCAACAGGGTACTTCGCAAAAAGTGTTTCCATTCTTTCATCAGTGTTGCCGAAATATGGGAATGGGTGGGTGTCACTTTTGACTACGCTTAGGAGAATGGATGAGGACTTATTAGCAATATTCCTATATGAATGTCAGCTAAGATATTCAGGAAAAGCTCTGTGTTCCCCTCCAATCTGCCTTCAGATGTGAGGTGAGTGATTACTTTTCAGCTATGATGCCTCCACCCGTGGAAATAGATGGCCAACTGATCTTCCACCAGCCTGGTTTTAGGCAAATGTGATCACTCGTGTTTATGGTAGGTTTTGGCTTTTCATGTTGAGAATGAGAGGTTGAAGGAACTTTACATTGGTATCCCTATTGCCTGACAGCTGTTCTTGTTCTCTGACTGGATCATTCATTCATTCATTCATTCATTCATTCATTCATTCATTCATTCATTCATTCATTCATTCATTCATTCATTCATTTATAATCAGTTTTGTATAGCGCCCCTCCCCCGAAGGGCTCTGGGTGGTGAACAACACAATAACAAACAATCGCATTAAAACCCCATTTAAAACAGCGGATTAAACAAAATTACATCGGCATCCAGCATAAAACTTCGTAAAACTTCATAAACCCACCCTGGAAGAAACAAAACCAGAGAGCTGAGGGCCCCCTAGAAATTAAGGGGCCCAGGGTGTAAAAGGGGGAGGAGAAGGGCGCACATCAGCGGCCGGCCCCTCCAAACGCCCAGTGGAACAATTCGGTCTTACAGGCCCTGCAGAACTCTCCAACACGAATGTGTTCTCTGTGTTCTCTGAATGTGTTCTCTGAAGGCATCACCTGTGAGCACACACGCCCCTGCATGTTGGACCAGTTTCAACTTCCGGATCAGACGTAAGGGAAGGCCCGCATGGAGCGAGTTACAGTAGTCTAACCTAGAGGTGACCGTTGCATGGATTTTAATTGATAGTTCCCAGCTACCTGTTGAATATACAGCAATTTTTCCAGTTGTTTTAGTGATTACAATTAATTAGTTTTACTGATGGTTTTAAGTGATAGTTGTTTGATTACTGGCTAACTTGGGCTAAGAATTTAAGTAGAATAGAATTTTTGAGTGAGTAAATATTAAGGCAGGTTACTGAAAGCAAAATAAAAATGGAAAGTATCTGAGAACTGAAAACAACGTTGTGAAAAGGCCAACACATTTGTGCTAAAAACTTCCTCAAGAGCAACTGTTAAATAGCACGTATCTAACATTTTAAACTATAAAATCCATTATTATTTGTCATTAAACTAGGCATACATTTATGACACGGTTGGGATCTGCACTTGCAGTCACAAATGCACCAAAAGTGGTTTCACTGAGTACTGTAATTGTTACATTTCGTGTTGTCATTTGTTTGTAGAAATGAAAAATGAGATATGCACAAACATTCACACCGATGATAATAATTACTTTAGAGCTGGGTTCTTTTTAAAGTTACCAGCAGCCAAGATTAGCCTGGTTAGTTCAAACTAACATGTGGAATTTGCACTGAATAGAGAGAATTCTTGTGAATCAGAGGTGGGATCCAGCAGGTTCTCACAGGTTCCCGAGAGTAGGTTCCTAATTATTTGTGTGTGCCAAGAGGGGGTTACTAATTGGTGATTTTGCCACGTGATTTTTGCCTTAGTTACACCCCTCCTCTCAGCAGGAGAGCACAGAACTTGAAGCAGTCTAGCAGGAGGTGCATCGGCGTGTGTGGCAGCCTGCTCCTGCGTGCATTCGTTTCCCACCCAAGGACTGGCGCAGTGACTGCGTCCTTGCCACCGCCCTGCCCAGGAATGCCCCACCCCAGAATTCCTGGCCACGCCCCCGTCATACCCCGCTCCGGAATGCCTGGCCACACCCCCGTCATGCCCTGCCCAGCCCCATTGGCGCTACGCCACAGTTTGGATCCCACCACTGTTGTGAACATTCCATGGTATCACAACAGCTTGGACAATGGAAAGAGATCTTTGTGGTCACCAGACAATGGGAAAGAGATGATTTTTGAAAGAAACCAGAGGGAAAAAAGGACAGAAAGGTCCCATTCCAGGAAACAATGTTCTGTAGATTAAATTACCACTAAATTCCTGAAAGGTCATTTTTCTCCTCCCTACACAGAGTATATTTTTAAAATTCTGTGTTCACTGATATCAATCTTCTATCAGCAACTGCAAGACAACACCCCCAATGTCTTCTTTGTTTGTAAGCAGCGTTTGCTGGATCCGTCTCTCCCCACCCTTCTTCTGACTTATTTTAGGGCACCAAATTTGAAATGTGTCGCGTTATGCTGCCACCAATAAAGTTGCGCATGCCATGTTGTGACACATGGGATGTTATTAATTGTCAATCACCAACTGCCATTCTTGTCAAGATGCTCTCTTTCAAACAGGCTGCTTTAGGACCTGAAGAGATTTTTAATCAAATGTTAATAATGCAGCATCTGTCAGTGGACTGTCGACATAGAGCTATAATAAAAAGTTAACATATGACGGGACAGTTTTTTTTAAAACACTCTCGTTTGGGGTCTCTGCACTTGGCTGTGGAACTTCTGCCGGCATGAAGACACGGGGGGGGGGGGGGATAGCTGTACATTGGCTCTCTTCAAGAGAATAATGGCAAGGTCTACTTGCACATGACAGTGTGGGATTTCATTGCTTCTCCAAAAGAGTGATGCTTCCCATGCCCTCCAAAGTGTGATTTCAGACCAGGACAGAAAGGGTTACAACACCCATTTTGCTCCCCTTCCTCTCTCAGCTCTTAGCACCACCATGCTTCTAGGAAACATAGGCCGTTTCCGCACGGCCTCCATTCGCCCCCATGCCGCCAAGAGTTCTGGCGGCATGGGGGCGGAAGCCCGTTCGCATGCAAGCATGCGAACGGGCCAAGCAGAGGCCAACAGACGGCAGGCGGCTCCGCACGGAGCCGCCTCTTCTCCCTTCTGCGCCCCACTTTCATCGATGTCACCGTGCCGTCGCCTTCGTTGGTGCTGAAGTTCCTCGCCTTCACGCTGCCCTCCGACCCCTGGAAGTTGGAGGACGAGTGTGGGCGGGGCTGAAGCGAATACAGCAGACGCACGACGAGGACATCGCGGAGTGGGGCGAAGCATGGGAGACATTCTGCTCTGGCGGGCAGCAGTTCGCACCGCGCTGCCGGGAAGACACTTCCTCCCCAACAACAACGGGTTAAAGGGTTGTTGTTTAGGGCGGCCTGAGGCCGCCCTGGGGGGAGGGAAGCGGAGTCAGGTCGCCGCTGCTGCATTGCAGCAGCGGCGCCTGTGCGAACGGCGGCCTGGGGGCGGCGTTTTTAGTGCCCCCAGGCCGTCGTTAATGGGCCGTGCGGAAACGGCCATAGAAAGCAATGATCCTTGGCTTGTAGCAGAAATCCTCCAAGCAGGCAGGCAGCTGCAAGTTTGACCTTATGTATGATTTCAAGAGGATTTGTTGCGGGGGGGGGGGGAGCGGTTTCAGTGCATGGGAACCTTCGGAAATATGATTCTCCTTTTTATAGTCCATTCTGTGGGCCGTAACCCGTGCCAGATGCAATGTGTTTCCATCAGCAATAGAGGAGGAGCGACTGCTCTCTATCCCATCCAAGGAAAGATTTTGTCCCCATTGTCTGAACCAAGTAGGAACCTTAAACCACATGATTTTCTTCTGTCCTAAGTATTCAAACATCAGATACTGATTACCACAGTCTGTCTACCACAAAGCACTAACTTGTCCAGCTGACTTGCAAATGAATTTCCTTCTCAACAGCAAGGAACAGGAGACACTGGAAAAGACGGCTGAATTTCTCCTGCAAGTGATTGCTATACGGAACCAAGGAAAACAGAAAGGAACACGACCTGCTTATATTACTGCATTATCCTCGGGGATAGGGCGCACCGCCCGGAGCCCCTCGGGGATAGGGCGGTATAAAAATCTAAATAATAATAATAATAATAATAATAATAATAATAATAATAATAATAATAATAATTATTATTATTATTATTATTATTATTATTATTATTATTATTATTATTATTATTATTATTATTATTATATGCCTAACAAAGGTTATTGATGATGATAGTCCATCCTGTCAGTCTCTCACAGCTCATTTTGCTGCATAATTTGATTCAGGTTCATCTTTTTGCAGTGATATTGGGCTCTGACCTAGATGGATCAGGCTAGCCCGATCTCATCA